>NW_009188033.1:0-3603 GCF_000690835.1 Fulmarus glacialis
ACGCCCCCCAACACACAGCTACCATAGGCTAATTCACCCACTTGTAACTCAGCTATGATTTGTGCCAGCCTTCTGTCCACGCGCCTTCGTTCTGTAACATCTGCGTCCTTGCTGACATCCTCTTTTACTTGCTTTTCAGTCCAACTTCTTTGATTTCTTGCCAAGTACTCAGTTTCTCAAACTTCCCTATCTCTGTAAACGACCTTCAAGCTTAGCACAGCCTGCAGCTGCCTAGTTTGGATCGCTCATTATGTGTCCGTTATCTTCCAGCCATTCCACAAGCAGGGCCCTTATTTCAGAACTGAATTGAAATAATACATATTAGGTTTCTAAATATCAGGAGATATTTAGAAGCCCTACCTGGGGCACTACTTGAGGTCCAGGTCAAATTGATTCATTGTAATCCATATTGTTGGATATATACGTGCCTGTATATGAGCTCAGAAATGGCTTCATATCTTTCTGTGAATAACGAAAAAAAGTAGACACAAAGTAGTTAAGGTTAACAGCACAGAGTGAAAGCCATTGAGTTTTAATAACTTTTCGAAGATAGAGTCATATTCTTGCCCCGAATACACTCTATCTCATATGCAGAGAATCAAGGTTTCTGAAACAAAATCCGCTATCTTTCATGAGCTAAAATAAATTACTTATTTTCATGTGCATTATAATAATAATCAGCATGCATCAGAGGGAATCAATCAGAGAGATTTTCCTGTAGGATTTTAAATGTTGCAAAGCAAAGTCAAGCACAAGCCACAGGGTGCCGCTGTTCTCACTGTTTGACAGTGAGACCATTTCATTTGGCAGTTTGATAACCGACATTTTCTGCATTTTACTTGCCCAATAAATTTAGGACAATAGGAAAAGTTGTAATGATACCTAGAAATGCAGTTAGAAGAGACGAGGAATGATTTTGCATCCTGATGACTCTCCTTGAGGAATTACGAGGTACGTTACGATTGCTTCACTGCAATGAAACCCATTGAAACAAGGAATGAAGTTCAGCATGAACAGAACAACAGAAGGGAGAGAGAGACAGACAAACTCCAGACAACTCTTTGTTTCTTTCCACTTCATCATCACACAAAATTCTGATCAGATGGTTTAGTCTATGGTGTAATTTGTTTGTACCTTAGGCTCTTAACTTTTTGGAGTTGATGTCCCAAGATCATGGTGCTCCACCTGTTACAGTATTATGCAGAGACTTCTCCTCAATTTAAAATCTGTCTCATTCTTCAGCTGCAAATGCATTCTGGCAGTCTTGTCCTTCTGTACCTATGAAGTATATGAGATTAAGTAGATACTGGCTCTTTCTGGTGCTTGCTTCAAGAAAAACTGGTCTGCACTGATTGGTTTAAAATCCATAAGGAAATGGCCTTGGCAGCAATTAGCTGTCCTTGATCAATAGAAATTATTGATTCCTTTGCTTTGTAAGGAAAGTTGCAAGCACCTTGTTAAGGAAATCATAATGCTTTGCAGTTGCTTCTTGTAGTAACCCCAAAGTGCTGAAGTGCTTGCTGAAATGTGTGCTCACTTTGTAATAGTGATAATTCTTGCAGTGGTAATTCTCAAGAATAACAGATTCTTCTGGGTTTTAGTAGCTACCTTGCTGAGGAGAATTTCATTCCTTCTCCATCAACTGCTGTAGAAACATGACAAACAGAAGACTGTCTTACTTCAGCTCACTGTAGGACCTAAATTTTTTGCTTTCACTTCTCCTGTTAATTCTCAGCTAAGAACTGGAACCTACCTCCTATATCTTTTTCTGAGGTTCTAATGTATGAATGGAAACCAGTCATCAGCATCTGCTCATGGCAATGCAAAACTAACAGCAAAGCTAAATAAAAAATTACATATCAACTAACATTGCTACAGGTAGAACACTGCAGTATTTGTTTCCAAAATAGCTGCTAGGAAGAAGTAATGGAGTGCAGCAGAGAGAGATTAGCTGCGTTAAAATATACCAAAACCATCTATGTAGGATTTGGTATTAAAAAACTAAAGGGTGGTAAAATATTCGATACTAAAATAAGTATCGAATCATAAACGGATAAAATTATTTTAATCCTGTACTCATTCCTGGATAAATATATACTAATCTTCTTCACAAAATTCCCACCTGTCTGCGCAACTACACATAAATATCACTAAGAGAGACTGTGCTTTGATTACATTCAGTATAATACAGTATTTCCAGTATCCTTCTATAAAGTTACTCAGACCTCCAAAACTATTAGGTAAATGTTGGAGTACTACTAATAATAATACAAAAAATAATAATAACCTGATAGAGATTCTATGTGCACACCATTTCACTATTGAAAGCAATAAGGGATGGAAAATCAATCAGTGTGAAAAATGTTGTGCCACTGAACTAGAGTGCTTACTATATTGGCAGACAAGATCGAAATATCATTAAGAAAGGATGGACTGTAGGTTATTTATTAGGTTTTTTTAGTATATGGTATGATATTCAGCAGATTTATCATCCAGCTTTAAAAGGGCAAGCTTTCATACCCTTTAGGCTCACTTCTTAGATTTTTAAAGAGTGCATGTGGTAATTCTTACTACAGTTATCACTATAGTTATCACTATATAACAACAACAAAAAAAAACCTAAGGAAAAAAAATCTGACTCTTCCCAGAGTGGCCTAGTTTTAAAGGGATCTGATTTTCAGACAAACTGTTGAATGCTTTGTGGAAATCACTCTTGGAAATCTCCAGTAGCTCCATGGAATTCAGGAATTCCTTGTTGTGACACAGGAATTTTTCTTCAAATTAATTGGTAACATTTATTTTTTAAAATTCAGTATCGAATAATGATTAATTGATTGTAACATGAGATATCCACAGGCTCCTCATGAACATCAGGTAGGTCAATGCAGTCAATGCCATTACTGAAGATTATAAGTGTTTGAATGAAAAGATTGCAGAAAAGTTGGGGATAAAGTAAAACTCACTAACACATCATCCTGAATTTATGATAAGCCTTATGATGTCAAAATATTTTTAGGCATATCTTTCTATATAACAATTTCAGAAGGAACAAGCATTGGATAGTTCATCAAGTTTGCAAATGCATTTAAACTTTCACTTCTGCTTAGGCTACTTTACACTGTTTTAGCAAGGACACAAATAAATTTAAGTATTAAAAATAAGGATTCAAAGATTTTCAAGATTATTTCATTGCCAAATATTTAATTGTCCAGTTTTTCAGACAATGCTAATTTACAACCAAAGAAAATGTCCTGCTCCCCACCTGCACAGGCCACTATCTCAGCCATCAGGAGTAAGCGCCCCTCCGCTCAAGAGAGGAGATATTGTGGGTACACACCCCAGGGCACCCTGTGGTTTTACCTGTGTGACCACAGAGCGGACATGAGGAAGCGGGATGGAAAATCCACCTCGACCCTAGAGGCATGGGTACATGAGTTGCAAGGAAAAACAATTACAAAAGAGGGTTCTTCCAGGAAAACTGCTGCTCCAGTCTCCAGTGAGCAGTTCTCCAGACAGAGTAGAAGGGCTGATTTTACTTCCGATCTTAATAAAGGGAATTCTGATTCGTACTTAGAAGAAGTGGGTAGTGAATATGATGACCAG
>NW_009188034.1:0-5806 GCF_000690835.1 Fulmarus glacialis
ATTGCTCACCACCCGCCGACCGATACCCACGCAGCGATTGCTACTTCCTGGACCATGTCTCCTAGTTTATATACTGAGCATGATGTCATGTGGTATGGAATACCCCGTCGGCCAGCTGGGCCAGCTGTCCTGGCTATGCCCCCTCCCAGCTTCTTGTGCACCCGGCAGCCCTTGGGAAGCTGAAAAGTCCTTGACTAGCAGGGTACTTAGCAACAACTAAAAACATCGGTGTGTTATCAACATTCTTCTCATACTAAATCCAAAACACAGCACTATACCAGCCACTAGGAAGAAAAGCACTATACCAGCCAAAACCAGGACAGGGGCTGTGTTGGAACTTAGTAGGTTATGGCTCAGATATCTATGTTTTTTTGTCATGCTTCACAAAATTACTCTTTGTTCCATGTCTATGTTTAACTGCATCTTTTATGATGTCCCCTTGTTAGCCCAAGACTGACAAACAGTTGCCTGCTTCTGACTGATTTCTATCTTTAGGAAGCACAGTAATTTATGAGGGGTATCGTGGCTTTTACCCATCACAGTAATAGAAGAAAACAACAGGAGCTGAACAAATCCTGTACAGTAGTTACTTGAGTGATGATAACAGTATTAGTATTACCTTAAGCCTTTTTAAGGAGAGTGTAAATCTCAAAAAAAGTAACAGAAAAGAAGGATGCATGAACAGCTGTTTAGGTACAAATTTTGTTACATCCAGCGAATGCTGTCACAATCTTTGGAAAATAATAGTTTGTTCATCTTACCATAAAGATAAGCAGTAACCTTGAACAGAACTCTGTCATTCTCCCGCAAAATTAATAATTATTTTTTTCTGACTTTCCCATGACTGATAAGGATATCCATAGGTAGTTCTTCTCTAGGCTAGTTCCTTTGAAGATAGGTAAGCCTGCTCTCTAGATAAACAAATATTTCATACAGGCCAACTGCTCTATAGCTGTGATTAAACTTTCCCATGTTATTTAACCAGTTTTCTTTTTGTCCTGGTTTCGGCTGGGATAGAGTTCCTAAAAACTGGATCTCCTGTGGACGTCCTTAATTTTCTTCCTAGTGGCAGGTATAGTGCTGCATTTTGGATTTAGTATGAGAAGAATGTTGATAACACACTGATGTTTTCAGTTGTTGCTAAGTGCCCTGTCAAGGACAGCTTCCATGCTCTACCAAACGCACAGGCTGGGAGGAGGGAGCACAGCCAGGACAGCTGGCCCAGCTGGCCAACGGGGTATTCCATACCATATGACATCATGCTCAGTATATAAACTAGGAGGCGTGGTCTGGGAAATAGCGAACACTGCTCAGGGACTGGCTGGGCATTGGTCAGCGGGTAGTGAGCAATTGCATTGTGCATCACTCATTTTGTATATTCTATCATCATCATTATTATTATTATTTTCCCTTCCTTTTCTGTTCTCTTAAGCTATTTCAATCCACAAATTTTACTTTTTTTTTTTTGATGCTTTCCCCCATCCCACTGCGGGAGTGTGGGAGGGCGGGGAGTGAGTGAGAGGCTGTGCGGTGTTTGGCTGCCTGCAGGGTTAAACCACAACAGCTGCCTACTATAAGTATTGAATTAGTCATCCAGTATACTGGAAAGAAACATTTTGTGTAGCATTTAAGTAGCTATTTAACATTAAATTTTTCCTTGATTAGGGATTGATTTAAATGAATGGTTAATGTTTTCTTGAATTGTGCCCCTAGACCTACCTACAAACAAAACTGTGTAGGATATGTTAGGAAATCAAGAATCTTAGAATATATTAAAATATTGCATAATATTTTTGGCACCTTTTCAGAAGAGTATCTTTTGAATAGGGCTTTTGATATAAATAAGTGTCTCTGTTAATAAGGCATAAATACTTACCTTGCATTTAAAAGAAAGGATGGAGTGAAGGACTGACCTGATGGAGAGAAGAATTATCATAGCTATGTTTGAGTATGTGCCACTGGTAAGAAAACCTAGAAAAATTAACACACATGTTATATGCTACCTTAAAATCAATGGTTGACAACCTTTTATGTTGTTTGCTTTTTCAAGTTTCTGACAAAGTCATTACATTATTTTTTATATAAGGTACACACTTCTCCCATGCTCAGTGAAAGCTTATTATACACATACAGTGAATACCTATAAAAACCCTTCTACTATAAAATATGTGTTTGTAAACCTTCTATTTTGCTTGTGTTTTAACAATATAAATTAGAAACAAAAAATACGAATAACATGTAAGTATCACTTAATGAACTACTTATTTTCTCAGTTTTTGTGAATTTTTCAATCCTTTTCATATATTAAGAGAGGATTTGCTATTGTTTTTTTTCTTTCCGATTTCTTTTTTTAAGCAATGCATAACAAAGATAATGATGTGACTGACTAATCCACCGCAAGAACTTCTGAACACCTTGCTCCAGTCTATTTCAGTGGTCATCCTGACTGCAAAGGGTAAGCAAGATAAGCTCTATCATGCATTTTGCACTCCATAAACCTCCTCAAATGACAGAACAACTAATCAGTGAAGACCTTCTAGAGGCTTTATGAGTTCCACTCTTGAGAAATTTAGATGTTCACCCACTTTTCTTATTTAATTTTTTTTTTTTTTTTTTTTTTTTTGAGAGGAGGGGATCAACTGCATTTTGAAAGTTGTTTGCATCATACTAACAGTTTCTCAAGACTAATCTCATATTCTCTTATTACTTTCTAATTACTACTTAGCAAGCAGATTAAGCTCCATTGTGTTCCAAAGTAGCTTTAACTTGCTGTACTGCTTATCACTATAACCAGCTGTTCAGTGGTAGATTCAGTGATGACGGCATTTTTAATTGCTTTTTCCGTTTGGCTAAGTAAGTTCAGATGGTCACTAATTAGTTCTGTCATGCTGAGGTAGTTTTGTTATGAACAATGCAATCAGTGTTTCATTGAAAAGACAACTTTCCCAAGATCAACACTGCTTAATTATCCCTAGGAATCCATCCTCAGTTTCTTTATTTGTTATCACTGTCATGAGTAAGGTGACATGAATTAAACTGAACTGCCACTTAAAAGAAAGCTTCTGCTAGTGCACATAATGATTTCTCATTTTCCTCTGCTCAAAAGCAATCAATTGAAACAGTCATAAAGACTTACTCTTTATTATGGTCTATGCCTTGCTTTAGGGCAGCCCAAGTTATTTCAAAATTATAAGGCATTGAAGCAGTTCATTATATTCACACTTGTGTCTGTGTTTCTCTTACATGAAACATGATGAGATGACTAGCTTTTTCTTAGGTATTTTCATCTCATTCTATGGAAGAACATAGTCTTCCTGAAATACCAGAAAGAAGCAATAATAGCACTTTTCTTCAAGATGGATAAAAATAAATAAAAAATGAGCAAATGCTATCAAAAAATCATGAATATTAGTTATTTTTTCAGTGTTTACTTTTATTAAAAATACATTGGTTTGGGGGTTGGTTTTTTGTTTGCTTGTTTGTTTGTTTTTTAATAATATAATAATGAGTTTGGATCCTATAGTTCAAAAACCTCATTCATAGTTGGGGACAAAAACATCAATGGAACTCCTTACAGAAGTTTTCCTTAGGGTTTTTTAAATAACTTTTTTTTTCCTCTCTTCATTAGAGATCATCTTTGTCAGATGTTTTATAATGACTGTTGATCATAAAAGCAAATGCATACTGACTGAATCGTTACTAAAAAGTCACTAGTGAAATATCATTTCTGTGGCAAAGATATGTAAAACTTTCTGGAAAACACCTCTGGAACACTAAGAAACTATCTAAAACTGACACTATAAAACTCAGCGTTTGTGTAGTAAGGAAATTTTTAGTTCATTCCTTCATTTCCTTAGCATTTTGTGTAACTTTTAGTGTGGAACAGTGTCTCTTGACATTCTCACAAGCCTGTGTTTGTTTCAGTTCTATGTTTTTAGCATAAATATGTGGGAATACCCAATGGTATTTTGATGAGACAACTTATGCTCTTGAGCTACCAATGACTGTTTCAGCTGGCTGTGGGATCAAATCTCTAGAGGATTTTTGATGGAAGATGTGAAAAAAATCAAGCTAAAAATTATATCTTGCTGGAAAATAGGTCGTAAGGAAGGCTAGGAAAAATATGCTATCATGATCTGCCTGGGGAATATTCAGCTGCAGATATTCATTTGGGGTTCATCAAGTCATGGAAACTCCTCAATAGCAATTTCCATCTGAAGAGCCAGATGTGAAGGTAGAACAGAAAACACAGTAATGATTATACAGCAGTAAAGAGTGACTCCTCAGGTAGCCCACAAAACCAGGTTTATAGCAACTCAGTGGGAAGAAAATAGAAAAAAAAACCCAGCTGTATAGGTAGTGACTCCATCAGGTCCAAAGCATTATTAGAATGTCAGTCACTGAATCAGAACTTCTCACTTTCCATCAACTTCAATTTATAGCCAAAAACTATTGAAACCTATTTTATAATTAAATATATAATACATTTTTGCTTGTGAAAGAGATCAAAAAGCTCTTAACATTTGTTCCATATAAATATTTGATCACTCAACATTTTTATGATTGTACAATAATTGTTCCCTGTGGACAAAAAATGATGGAAGTATAAATCATGAGTATCAATAAAAAATAGAGATAGCAGGACTAGAAACATGGTAAAGATATCTGAACTCAGTTCTTGTCAAAATATTATTTTACATATATGAAAAGAAATGGAGAAAGTGAGTTTCACATAAAGTATTTATAAATTCAGACCAGGAAATAAGTGGACATTAAATTACCCAGATACTTCAGAATCACTAAGGATTTACTTTGACCTAGAAGAAGGCTAAAACTCAGAACACATTTTTGAACACTACAAGACTGATGCTTTGTCTTTGTGAGGATGTTCAAATGGCAAAATGCCGAATAATCCTATTCTTCTGAATAAGGTTAAATTTTCAGTCTACGTTAATCTTAATCAATATGCAGCTTCTTTCTGATCCTGAATTTGTTATCAGATGAGTGAACTGTGATTTTCTAAAATAATAACCCAGACATTATTTTTACTTTAAAAAAAGAAAAAAGATATATAACCTAACAATAGAAATCTTACGTTCCTAAAAAACAGTTTAAGATCACAATACCAGCCTTTTAGTCAAAACCAGTGATATAGGAAAATTACTTAGAGAATTGGTCGTCTCAGAATGTATTTAACTTAACTGACACTTCCTTTCAATGTTTTCCCTTGTGTCAACTGGCATTTTCCCAGAAAATCCTGGGCACAGTTCAGGGCATATACATGGCATGTACCACTCTTAATAGGTACTTTAAGTGTGGCAGTGTCTCTTGCAGTAAAAGAAAGTTTAGTTATGTGACTATGAACCAGGTAGTTCTGCTTGGACTCAGAACCACTGAATATTTCCTGCCAGTAATACAGGCCTTGCCCGAATTCTGTACTAATTCTGTACTAAGGACTGTAGAGAAGCACATCGGTCACTTAGGATTTAAAGCATGAAGGCAATCATTTACAACTTTTAGAACAAAGGGGTTTTTAAAAAAGACTGTACTATCTTTATAAGAAAAAAATTAGGGAATCTGGTCAGAATCATAGCACCAAGGATTTAGTTTTCTTGTTTGCCTAAGAATATAAAACCCCACATCTTCCACAACATAAGTGTTCTTATTTTGTGTTATTATATTACTATGGCTATGGGCAAAAAAGAAAGCACACCCTTGCAAAGCCAAGAGTTTATTTTTAATATGATGGCAATCTTAACACTCTAATAAAAAAGAATTATTAGTCAACATCTAATTACGGGGGGGG
>NW_009188034.1:5846-6897 GCF_000690835.1 Fulmarus glacialis
AAAGAAAAGAGAAAAAGGCTACTATCAAACAGAAAAAAAATCTCAAAACCAATAATATAGTTCAAATTTTTATATGCATGCTTCTCACTACCTAATCTTTTTTCCTGGAATTATCTCACCTTTTCACAGTTGCTTGGAATTCTAACGTGGATAACTTCAATGCAGGGCGGGGTGTGCGTGTTTGGGGGCAGAGTGTTGGGAGGATGGTGGTAGCATGAGTCCTCAGTATCCCAAATACTTCACCAGAAGGAGTATGATGCTGATGGATTCTTCTTCCTCACACTGGGATCTGCTTGGAGTCTTTTTTATGTTTGCTAACATGCTTTTACACTTTTTTATTTCTCCATTGATCTGCAAGTCCACATTACATATTGATTTTACCAAAATGCGTTTTATATACATTTGATCATATTACTTTCCTCTCTGTGTTAACCATAAAACTTTTTTGTCCAGCTCCACATCTCCATTTCTTCAACTGATCACTGGGGAGTTATTTTTAACCATGGGGTCTCTGCTGTCTCCTTGAGCCCCATCCCCATTTCTCACCATCTCATGCCTGTAGTCCTGCACACTGCACCCTCTGTCCCCACTTCCCAAGGTCTCTACTGTCATACCAGGGCTGCATCATTGTATTTGCATCATTACTGTAGAGTAATGTACTTGTACTGTGTCATTACTGTACAGTCAAAACTATCTTATTCTACACATAACAACTACTTGTTGCTACTAACTATATAAAAATAGATGGTTTTACCACACTAAAGTAAGCAAAAGTAAAACAAATAGGCCATAACCACCTGATCATTAGGAAAAATGCTGTTACAGATAAACCAAGTGAAAACAAAGCTCTAGGCAGGTCAAGACAAGTTCAGACTAAGCAAATATGACATGTCTCCATCCTAAGACCTTGCAAACTCAGCACAAAGCCTGGGGCTTCTTACTAGCTATGGCAGAAATGTACTACTGGGTTACAGAGCTATATTTATGGGATGTAAAGGCATGGGGTCAATGGCAGTCCCCTATAATCAGATGAATTTTTATCATTGTAGGG
>NW_009188034.1:6912-10650 GCF_000690835.1 Fulmarus glacialis
GCATTGTGACAGTAGGAATAGGATTCTTAGCTGCTTATAGGAAGAAAAATATCTGCAGGATCATTAAATCTCAGTTTCTGTCCCCAGAGTTATTTTTCTTGGCTTTCTTTCTTCTAGGATGAGTAGTTATAGCATCTTCTCAAGAGGTAGGAGATATGGGATTGAAATCCTTGCCTATGTTCAGAACTACCTTGATGTCCCTAGGATTTCTGATGGCAATACCTTAATGCCTCTAGAATTCAAGCTTTCAAAGGAACAGTTAGGTGGGAATCTTCAGTATCATAACTTTAAAATCTGCATCAGCCGTACTTTGAGCAGTTTTCTTTTGAGAAAAACATGAAAATAAGACACCACTTTCTATACTTTTCACTACATAAATCCAACATTCCAGGCTAATTCCAGGTGCCTAGAAGCACATCAGTCAAAGCATGAAGGCAATCATTTACACCTTTTAGAACACAGTAGGTTTTAAGAAAGACTGTAGTGTTTTGTTTTTAGAGAATAAACTGTATCTGCATAACGGTAATTTACCTTTGACAGTGATTTGGTCACATGATGGAAGTGACAGGATTGGTCAAATTACCATTATATGTCCTGCTATGATCCAGGTTGCTAGTTATTTATGAAAAGATACATCAGCAAGAACCTTATGTTCATTATGTCTGGATGTCAACACTTAAGTGATTTGTAAAATGTATTGATTTTTTAAAATTTTGTTTTCATATTATATTAAACAATCGTGTAAAATAGTTTAAAATGTTAAATGCTTTTTGCATGAATCTTCATGGTGGTCAGGCCTACAACTTTTTCTGAGCTGTAACTGAATGTATAGTACAGTACAGGAGCTCAGAAGTAACACCATCCACTTGGGAAACATGCACAGACTACTACAAGTAAGTTAGAGATGGAAATCAAACTGGCTACTCAATACCAAAATTTTCCAAATATATTTAATCAGCTTATATCACCTTCCCTAGCAAAAAGACTTGACATTTCAATAAGATTGTGACAGTGTAAGAAAATGGCTTTAATGCATTGCATTGATGTAACATGTTTTGAACTGTGTAAGAAAATATGCTACAATGATGAACCCCCAAGCCGTAGATGGAAAGACAACTTAATCATTCTCTGCACTACCCATTGCAAGCTTGACAGTACTACTTTTTAATTTTCTGGATACTTCACAGCAAAAGCACATGACAAATCATGATAAATGAATATCTTTTAAAGTGCTTTCTCGAAACCCAAGAACGGATTGTTCCTATAACTGGAACTGGATTATTGCTGTTGTAGGAATTGTATGGTAATATTCACCCTAGAGGCTTATTCCATGTTTACCTCCATGAACGGTGAATCAGCAAATTTTGACACCTTAAACACATTTTCCATTAATTTGTTACACTTTCAATTTTTATAATGATTACTTTCTGAACACAGAACAAGGTGCTATGGACAGACACCGCATTGTTTTCACACTTTAGTATTTGTTTCAGGCAGGCTGCGGGGCAGCTGGAGGCAGTCCCAAGATCAGGCCTGGTGAGAGGAATCAGGATCAGACATAGCTCTGAGATGACTGGGTGGGGCCTTAGGGATGGGCTGAGGCTGGGCCAAGACTAGGCCCACAGGTGGGGCCTGGCTTGGCAGGGCCCATGTCCAGTCTGGGCAGGGCTGCGGGGAGCTGGAGACCAGCCCTGCTGTGGTGTCGCTGGGGCAGGGACTGATGGCTGTGGGCAGTGAGGGGGGAGCGGAATTGGGGTCCCGGGCCCCATCACCTAGGGTGATGGTCAGGGAGACAGTCAGGACTGGTGGTGCCCTCAGGGCCCTGTCAACAATTTTACCTCACCTGCCTCACCTGCTTCAGCCAAAACTGTGTGAATCCATCCTGTGGTAAAGGTCTGACCAGAGGAGGAGGTCACTGTGCAACAGAAGTCCTTTCTGTCAGCTGAAACTGGAGGAGGATCTTGTGTAACTTCTGAACTTTAGCTGCAAACCAGTGAGAAGGAAGCATTTTATACATTAGCAAATGTATTAAAAAAACCCCAAGCAAACCTCAAAACTGAAGAGAACGACATTAGGGATGCTGGTGACTTATCAGAAAGCCCTTTCTCCCTCCTTCAATGAAGACTGAAGGACCCAGGGGGACTTTGGAAGGCGAAGCAAAATGCCAGAAGAAAGAGATCGATACTAAAAAGTTTTCTATACTAGTTTTAACAGTATTATAAAAGGGTTTTTCCTTATTGATTGGGTAGTTTGGACAATAGTGTTAGTATTGTAACTTGACTAATAAAAGTTTTTTTTTTTTCTGTTTTGATTTGACTGATAAAATATTAGCTGATCTAAGAATAAATTCTTGGCTCCTCATAAAACGTGCACTCCCTTTTTCTCATATCAAGATTTTTGAGTGTAAGACTGCCCAAGAATTTTACAAGCTCAAGATATTTCTTTCCAGGTAACATTATGTCCAGATAAATTATGAAATATTAAAGAATATCTAAAAAGCTAAGAAAATGTATAATTTTTGCTAATAAAAGATCAAATAGGATGACCTAGCTAGTTTTAAGGGCTTAGTATAATTAAAGACAATCAATGAAAAAAGCTGGCATAAGTGATTCAGAATTCAATTATTTAAATTTGAGGTTAGTATTAGTTTCCTGGCATGGCTTTATGAAGAAAGAAAGAAAAAAACCCCAGGTTTTGGCAAGCAATCATATTTATTTGATTATCAAGATTACTCTCCTAGATTTTGCTAGGCGTTTGGCTTTGTTCTACATTTTCCACTTAAAAGTGGCACTTAATAAGAGAAAATATTTGGTAATAAGGGAGGTCTTCTGAACAGCAGATTCTAGAAATTAAAGAAAGTTATTATTGAATAAATATGTATTTAATGTGTGTCCAATGGGATTAATGTTAAATTAATTGAAATAAATCCATACTAGCTGCTGTTAAAATCTACTGATGATACAAAGATAAATTGAAACCCCGTAAATAAGGGCAAGAACAGAAACAACATATGAAGCAGTCTGTGTATGTAAACTGGATCCACACAGGCTGCATGGCACATCATTTGCATGAAACTTTTACTGAAGCTGATAGGAAAGGTGTATGCGTAGAAACAAGGAACATAGACCATATTTATAAAAATATAATCTTTATCCAGAAGACCAAGTTTGAGGATGATCTAAGGATCACAGCTGTGAAATTGTTACCAAGGCTTCCCTCCCCTCCAGGCCCATCTAATGATCCAATTCATATAATTATCAGTCTGAACCAATTCCATTTTACAAAAAGGAACTTAGAATCATAGAATCATAGAATCATTAAGGCTGGAAAAGACCTCTAAGATCATCAAGTCCAACCGCCAACCCAATACTACCATGCCCACTAAACCATGTCCCTAAGAGCCTCATCTACACGTCTTTTACATGCTTCCAGGGATGGTGACTCTACCACTTCCCTGGGCAGCCTGTTCCAAGGCCCCTTTCAGTAAAGCAGTTTTTCCTAATGTCAAGTCTAAACCTCCCCTGGCGCAACTTGAGGCTGATAGGGAGTAATAGCATAAGTCTCAAATTGATGTAGTGGGAATAGTTCATTAAGGTTTGTTGTTTAAAAGTTAGGTAACTAACAAGTGTTGTGTTTGTAGGTATGTAGATAAATTGTGTATCTTGGAAGCATTGTTAGACTCCAGTGAGCAGTAACCACGGAAAGGGAGCCACCTTATAAGGAAGGAAAGGAACAGTG
>NW_009188035.1:0-19422 GCF_000690835.1 Fulmarus glacialis
TACCCATCGAAGAGTGTACCTGTCTAAGAGTGTACCATGCCACCTGGCACCAGACATGCAGTTTGTGTCATTGTTTGCTGTCCACAGATTTTGACCTCAACAGCTCAGGCCCAGTCCCGGATTTGCTCACAGCAACAGAAACTTCCTCCTCAGATTCACCCCTCTTCAGCCAGAGGAGGGGACTAGTTAATGCAGAGCTTCCTTGAACAGAAAGGGAAGTCAGTGGCTCCTCTCCAAAACTCTGGAGGCAAAAGACAGACAACAAGCCCTGGCTGGGTGATAAAAGGGAAAACAATGCAGAGCTGCAGGGAAGTTGACACAGTAGCCCAACAAGGTGCTCTCCCAGGGACGGGGCCCTGACCTGGGACCTGCTGAGGTCTCACCTACAGCTCGGCCTTGGCCATATCACTCCCCAGTTCTGAACAGACCATTGGAGAATTTAACATCTCCAAATTACCTCTTAACAAACTGGAGAATTTAACATCACAAGGACAAGGTTTTGGTTTCTCCTAGGAAATTTCTGTGGCCTGCCACCTCTTAGGGGTAAATGTTATCCCAGTGAAACTTCTTCTCTTACAGCAAATGAAGCTTCTCACCCCTTTTCACCCCCAAATACAGAGCCAGGTGTTCCAAAATACAAGTCACAACATAGTTACAAAGAGCTAAGAGAAAACTAGAGAAGCAGGAATCCCAAATGGGTTTTGCCTGGAGGCAAGGGGCAAAGGCAGTGAGATCAGAAATGATGTTTAACAACATCACTTCACAAGATTAAAAAAAAAAAAAGGTCACCGTGTCACTACAGAGATCGGGTGGGATTAGTTTAATACCAGTTTGTCCAAATAAAGGTCAAAAAGAGCTCCTCTGAGCATCAAAGTTAAGAGGGTATGGCTATTAGCAAGCTGGTTTCTTAGATCATATCGGTGTGGTTGTCTAGGTGGGTCTGAAGACAGGGCAGATGCCACCAAAGAGAGTCCAGGATAAGGAATTTTGCAGTGGCTCTCGGAGGCAGATTTCCAAGCCATGGATTTA
This sequence comes from Fulmarus glacialis, assembly GCF_000690835.1. NCBI lineage: Eukaryota > Metazoa > Chordata > Aves > Procellariiformes > Procellariidae > Fulmarus > Fulmarus glacialis. The sequence continues at coordinate 1,030 of NW_009188035.1, forward strand.
GAAGTTAGGGTTGCATGGGCTTGTCTGGATTTGCAGAATGAATCTGCCAAGCATTTCAATGCATATATTTCTAACACAGACCAAGATCTGTAAACGATCCAGCTGGAGGCTCCCACATTATGTTTAAAGGATGGCACCATGCAGCAGGTCTCTGCAGCATGCCGTGAGGCCAAAGCTCCTCAAAGAGCAATCCTTGGAGGAAATCCAATAACAGAACATACCACAGCATCATACTTGCTATGCTGTCTTAACCCTTGGCCTATGGTGATTCATATTTCCTTGCAACCTCTAACATTTTCCACCACCATTCATGCAGACACATTAATAGGATTCAGCCACAGTCTAAAACAGCCAGCATGGATCAATCACCATGGGCCAAACCCATGTAAGCCTTTACCCTGGGCTGCAGGAAAGGGAACCCTGTCCAAAAGAAGATGAGTAGAACTCAGAATAGCTCCAGAGCACCCAGGAACAGCCTCAGATGGAAAAGTGGAAATACGGAACAGTGTGTTTCCCCCTTAAATACTCCACTTGACAAGTTGCTTCGGGCTGCAGCCTTCACCTTATTTTTGTCAGGAAGGACCAATCCTTGCTCACTGCGAATACTCTTCTGATCAGCCATCACAGAAGTTAAGCTGGGTTTGAAGACAACAAATGTATGACTCTCTCCCCAATTCCACACTTTCAGTCCCTGCCTCCCTGTCCCAGCACCCCCACAGCAGAGGCTGATCAGAATCTGCCCTAGACCCAGGTTATCCAGAAACTCCTTATCATATTGTCTGCAGTCGCTCCGGCTCACTCAGACTGAATGAGCGCTCGGTCTGCATCAGCATCCCTGGCTTCAATGCCTGGAATTAGGCTCTGCAGATTAGGCAATGTGCTGAGGCTTATCTCTGTGCCTAATCACTAATAAAGTTGCAACCTGGTGCATTTGTACCGTATTAGGTCTCACTCAACAACACGGGCTTTAAAGGTCATCTGCTTCCTCCAATCACTGCCAGGTTTATTGCGGTGGGCATGCCTGCCCCGGCAGGTCCCACTCCCGCTCCCACCGGCTGGCCACCGCCAGCAGAAATCCAATTATGGGCACAATGGTCCCAGCCCGACGAGGCTCCCGGGCCCCTCCACGCTCCCGCCCCGGCGCCCCCTTCACAATGGCTGCTTTTGTCTCAGCGTCGCTATTGTTTGGGATTCTCTCGCATCCCTGGACACGGGATAAAGAGCTGTGTTTGGAGAGATGTTTATGAATGAGGTCTCAGAGCACAAGGGTGCAGCAACACAGGGCTTGACCGTGGACAAAAAAGGTCACGGTTTCTAAAAGCCACGTCGAAATGAAATCATTAAAGATGCAATATGCACTAGCCAGGAACGAAAAGTTACGGGCAAACTGGAAATGAGAAGTGAAATCCTAGTCCTTCCAAAGTCAAAGGAAGTTTTGCCACAGAACTCTGTGCAGCCAGGGTGTCTCCCAAAATATTTATACTACATAAAATACCTAGCAGATTCTATTGCTTTAGGCCATTGTTTTGAAAAGATTTTACATCATATTGATTTCCAAAGGGGGAAAGAAATAATTTTAGTTTAATGAGAATGTTTTCTGATTAAAAATGTAGCAGATAGCGGCAGTAAGTAGTAGGATCTGCACCAAAGAAACTAGGTGAAAAATACCAGCTAATAAAAATCTAAATCATTCTCCTAATGTCAGAGAAAATACTCTGTTCTGATCTTCAGCTGGTGTAATGAATACTTCAAACTAAATTCATCAACAGGAAAGACCTACATGTCCTATAAGACCTGTAAGAGTTACAAGGATCTTCCCAACTAACAGCCTATGAGACCAGGTCAGTTCTGCAGTGCAGAACTCTCTGAGAGCTCAGGCAGCTGGCAAAGTTAAGCTCAACTTCTAAAACACCTTCAGCATAACAGTACTACAAGTCTTGCTAACAGCCAAAACCCAGCTTCCTTCACACAACCAGGCCTACCAGGGACAAAGCCACCCGCAAACCCTATCCGTCACGTTGGAAAGTGCCTCTTTGTGAGGCTCTGCTGAGCAGAAGAAGATAGTAATATTGTGAAACCTTTCTAGCCTTTAAAGAATAGAGGCAGACATATAATTACATTCAATGAAACATCATATGGTAATAAGCAGCAATGGAATAGCCAAGTATAAATCTCCCATTCAGTAAAGTGTCATATGCATAAATCTATTTACCAGGGATTACTCTTAGCTCCTACCATAATAAATCATCAGGAAAATGCCTTGTGCACCGCTAGCAGAGCAGGGATTCAGAAAAGCAGGCAGGCTATTCTTCATAAGGCAGCAATGATAACTGGCCAACCTGAGAGTTTGCTACAGATATGATATTAATTGCACTCTGCTTATTTGGTACGCTTGCTTGGGTGTTTTGGAGGGCTGGTGTTGATTTTTTTTTCTTTTTTAAACTAAGACTTTCCTCTTTGCCACGAGAACACTGATAGACATAGACTGTAGTACTAAGCCAAAGTCCAGGGTCCAAAGTCCATTCACTGAAGGAATTACAAAGGCTCTTTTGACTTCAAAAGGCTTTGGATCAGGTTGCAATTCATCATCACCATTTACAAAAGAATGGTATTCTGGCCTAGTTTCTGCTCAATGTAAATGTTTTATGTAGGCTAATCCCAGATAAATAACTGTTTTCTTGCATTATCTAGATCTTTCACTACACATTATGGACCGTATTAGAAAGATTAAGCACTGCACAGTCAACTAAGAGCCTCTCTATAGGATGCTCCAGCTCCCAGCTCTGCAAGAATGCCACGTCACTTACTGAAATACCCTGTGTATCTGCATGACTTGCCAAAACCTCTTGCTAATCACCTGAAGTTTGTTATTTGTAGCCATGAGCAAACAGCGTTTCAGAAAAGCTTTTGTTCTGTGCTGAAGAGCTAAGGCTAGGTTGCATTCCAGAAGTAGCCAGATAAGTAAAAAGGTCGCATGCCAATATAGCATTTAATAGATCAGAATCAGACTAAAAACACTGGCCAGTCATATGGAGCAGCCAACAGCTTTAATGCCATTTAATTCAGTGAGACACAGGTCTGAAGTGCAGCAATACACTGAACACAATTTCAGCGCCAGAACACACCGTGTAGCACAGCTCTCATACCTCTGGGTCTGTGGACGTCATGGTAGAAGGGAATACTGATATCCCAGAGATTGTCTTCCCGAAATCATTTGGGTAATGTACATTATCATACACTTCAAATCTTTCCTTCCTTCTGCTTATGACCCCAACTGCCATTCATATGCTTAGTATTAATTTGACAGAAATCAAACAACCCTCTTCATGTTCACATGGTCATAACCTGCATAGCACAAGACCGTGAGCCAAATTCACCCTTGCTATAACTCAGCTAACTGGATGTAAAAAGCCTCAAAAAATGGCCTTCTTCAGTGCGGTAACATCTCAAAATCTGAGATGAGTTTCATCTACATGTGTAAAGACGGAGAGTAAACAAAGCAGTTGCCTCTGAAAAAAAAAAAAAAGGTACCTTTTTTCAAGTGCCAACTAGCTTATTATTGCAGTTTCCATTGTGCCAACAAAATAATAATCAACCACATGTAAATCTTCCTAGGAAACTCCCCAGGTCTTTTCCAATAAAACTACTGTAGAAAATACAGGTATGTTCTCCTGTTTGCAACCCTCACCACCGAATTTTCACTACAGTCACCATCCTTCCCAACTCGGAGCTCGAAAACAGCTTCAGGAGCCCCTTACTCTCCTGGCTTGACCACCTTGGGCAAAGAGGGAATATCTGAGACCACAAATGCTGCTCATCCTAACAACTAACTCCGCTAGTAGATGTATATCCATATCATGAAGATCACCACCTCCACATCTAGAGCTTTACAGCTAAGATCCTCACTGGTCTCCAGTCTTTGAAAAATACCAAGCTGCTGGAGGCAGCTTTTCAGCTTAGGAATGCGAAAGCAGTATGTGAAATGCCTGCTTGCATATGCTCATCCTACAGCTAAAGAGGGACTTCTCCCTCTAGAACCGTCTTTCTGGCAATTGTCACCAAACACTGAATTCACACACAAAATATTTATAAAATTTATCTACAATCCACACGATGCTCACGTTGCAGAACATCCCACTACATAAATCTGTACAAATAGTGAAGACATTCTGGGATGAACAACTGAAGAAGCTGCTAGAGAAAAATCTGTGTGTGCCCATCGCAGTGCCTGATCCCACCTACTTTGCAGGGTGCTTTTCACAGGCATCACTCTCACTGCCCTTTGACACAGGCAATTATCTGCTCCCAATCCCGGCTGACCTCACATTCCTTACCCACCTGCAACTCCCATGTAAAGATAACAGGAGTTTTCATTCACATTAACTTAGCCTCTTTGTTCTGGGCAAGGAAACGATATTCATAATGCCCAAACTGATTTCATTCCAGTAGAGGATTAGCTTCAATCTCTGTTGCTGTAGAAGGAAAAGGCAAGCAAGAAATTACCGTCAAATAATTACAATGCTTTTTGCTTTACAATGGATACCCAGAGGTTTGCAAAAAACAACCCTTTTGCTGGATTGAATCCACAGTAAATTTCTGAGCATGCCTCAGACACACTTAGAAAGCCTACCGAGTCCTGCAGATAAGGCCCAGGACTGAGGGTCGGAAGATGGAAGCTCTGTTGCCTGCTCTTCGCATACTTAGGCTAGTCAACATCCAAACCATAAAAAAGGGGAATAATGCTACTTCTCAGGCTTATAAATATGCTATGAGGCCAAACTCATTAGCGTTTACAAAGCACTCCTAGACTCCTTGTCTGGAAGGAATTATACAACCATAAAGTATTATTCATGCTGTTCTAAGGCAGAAAAGTACGTATTACTGAAAATCCAGCAGTAGCTTTTCATGCACCATTAAGGTTTACTACACAGTCTTAATCTAATCATAAGCACTTCAGAACCCAGATCTGTCATTCGAAACATACAGATCAGACTTCATCACTGAATAACCAACTGGGTCAAGGATATACAGCACAGGACACACAGGCACTTTTTTCCCTCATTTATCCCGCACATCTTCAACTCAACCACTTGTATTTTCAAAACTCCATTATTGGTTTTCCTGCCATCTTGCATTATGTCTACTCAGGATTTCAACAGATTCAGAACTTGGGTACTAGATCTGTTTGCACATTTTTAAAAAGCTGAGATGGGAAGGAGTGCAAAGTTCAAATCTACACCTCCTCCAGCATGTATCGAGGAAACTGGTCCCTTCAGGCAACTTTTTCTGCCCATTATTATTCCGGGATCTCCTTCGCTTGCAATTCTGAAAATGTATTCATAACTAGTGGTAGACTTGCTTTTGACTTGCTGATCAAAATACAATCTTTATAGCTCCAGGCACCATCATCAATGCTGTGCTGGAGGGAGTTCAATCCAGTTCAATGAAATCGGCTGTTAAAAATAACAGCAGGCTCCCAAACCACATCTTTGGACTCCTTTACTTCATCTCCTCCTTTGGGCTGCTGCCGCACCCCTTTGCAGAGGTCTCCAACTCCATCTTGAGCTAGGCAGGCAACTCTTGCTGCCCACTCCTCACCCACAGTGAGGACATCTTCCAGCCCCGCTCAGCAGAAGGGCTGCATGAGAGCTTCACCTGAGCTTGACAGAAGCTCTTCCCCCAACCGCCCTCTTGCTCTCTACCCTCCTGCAGCAGGCCCAGGAGGTCAGCACCTCCACAGCCCCCCATGCCAGGCCATGCACTCCAGGCTGCCCAGCCCTTCCCTCCAGCTCTACAGATGTTGTTTTCGACAGAACAACCCTGTCCTTTTGTGTTTGATACGGTTTGGGTTTAAATCCAGATATGAAATCTCTCATTTAAAAAGAAAAGGTAAAATTGAAATATCGCCGTTCTTAAACATAACACAGTCAGGGAGTTTTACCCTTTAGATAACATTCCTTTTACCGGGCCAGTTCCAAGCTTTTCCCAAAAATATTGCATTTGCTTCACTTTGAACTGCCAAATAAAAAAACAAAAAAAGGACAGCCCTCTAATTTTTATCCAAATAAGGCAGAATGAAACAACGGGACAGCAGATTTTCCATCGGAAACCTTCCCTGTCCAACCTGGCCAAGATGCTATAATAGGCAGAAAGGAAAAATAGAAGCCTCTCCAACAACTACATCAGCTGCTGTTTACGCGATCCGTTCCTCATCTTGCAGGACTCCGAGCAGACTTGTCTCCACAGCTGTGGGATCGGAAAGCTCGTTGGACCTACGCTGTCACGGACAGAGGGCATTTACAGCTCTGCAGCAACGCTTTCTCAAGTACACAGCCCCACGGCTGAGAAAATTAGTTAGTCACCTCAGATACTTCCAAGAGCAAAGTCTGAATCTTGTCCAGAATATTTAATACTCTGAAAATGTTGAGCACCTGTCCTTCAAACAGACGATGCCCTTCAGGTATCCAAAACTGGAGATGCTCCGGATCGCCTGCTGTTGTGCAAACTCTTGACCTGCCGCTGCAGAGCCAAAGCAGGGCTGACCCGCACGTGCCACCTCTACGTACACACCCACCCTCAGCTCTCACTTGCGTTAGGCAGCAGATGCTATTGCTATTACAAAATGCTCCCTTTACTTAAAAAAAAAAAACAAACAACAAAACACACAGAAGTGGATAAACACATAGCTTTACATCTAAGCACGGATTAAGCAACATTGCTGTTTAGAGGAATGTTCTTTCAAAGAACAAATTTCCAGAGGAACTTAATTATGCTCCTAGGGTTAACAAAAAGATTTGCGTGATCCAGTTTCTCTTCCTTACTAGATGCGAGTGATGGATGTGACTGAATACAACAATCCACTTAACCCCACAGGATCTACACCCATCATTTTAAATAGTTAAACAGCATTCATTTGGGGCAATCCTTTCTCCCCGCCCCCCCCCTGCTTAGCTTTACATATAGAAAACATTTAGTGCACAAGGCAAACAACAAACAGGAATATAATTAGTCCTTTCGAACGGAGATGTTGTTTAACTTAACTAATTGAAAAGAGAGAAAGCAAAAGCTCGCACTGCGTGGCTAGCGGCAAAGCAATAAAATGTCACTTTTCTGAGGTTCGTACTCCAGTAATTATCTTTTATACAAAGAACAGTGACTCATAAATCTGCTTTTTCATAAAAATCCTGCACAAAAGTCTGCAATAAAAGAGCTCCCCCACTTTTTCTTGGTCAACTTGAGACTGAAACAAGGTCTTTATGAGCTGTGGGAGTGGAAAGTCATTAGGGCTTCAATTCCAAATGAAAATTAAGGCTTTTAACTTCCCATACTACTCATACTGACAACCTTTCATACATAATTGCCTAGGAAGAGTTACTGCAGTCTTGTCACCCTCCTAATGATTCAGTGATACGCTGACAAATAGATCCTCCCTACAAATTCCACTACGCAAATGGGAATAAAAGCCGAAGGTGGTTAAGAAACATTGGGTTCACACCCAATAGTGACTTTGATGACTTTTCAGTCAGGGCTTGTTAGGAATTACCAAATTATCAGCGTCAGAAATAGAGCAATCAAGGGATCAGGTAAGAATTTAATTGGAAAGAGGAAAGGTGTCTTCAGCAATTACGGCAAAGACACTGCTGCTTTGCAGTGACACGGGGAGCAACATGACAACAAGGACCCATCCACTTCACAGTTGTGGTTCTTCACCTCAGCCGAAGCTGCACTAGGCTGCCAGATAAACAGCATTTTAAATACACATATACAACATGATACTCAGTTGGACAATGCAGATGGGATGAGCCGAAATAACAACAAATGTGAGCTGAAATAACAACAAATGCTGTCCCCACTCTCTGAAAGATATCAAGATAACCTGTTGCTGTGACAGCAGCAGCAGCACCTTTCTGCACTTGTCTCTGGCTGTGGAGAGGCAAACACTGCTCTTTATCTTATTTTGCTCCTTGTCTTCTCATTTGGGAGATGAATTATTATTTGACAAATTTCTGTTTTTTCACAGTTGGCTGGAGACTGTCCACACTTCAGCATCCTGTGGTCCCAAGAATTATCTACAATACAGAAAGAAGCACCCCAACACGTAAAGTGCTTTTATCCCAGTAAAGTTGAAACAGGATTTGAAGCAACTCCAAAACTGGGAATTAGAAATGTCTGGAGTTACTATAAAGGCTGCTCCTTCCTTGCTAGATCATTATAACTCAAAACCTGCGTTGTTTGTTATCACTGGTATCATAGCAATGGTTAGAGGCCCCATCTGAGGTAAGGGTCTAATTCTGTTGAGCACTGTATGAGCATGTTATAAATGACCCAAGGAACCACAAGAAACTTGGAGAAGACAAAGGAAATGTATTAGCCTGGCTGTATAAAAGGAGAACCACAGATCACATCATTTACCTAAGACAGAAAGTCATGTCACAGTGAGAAAGCGCACCAAATCTGCATCCCAATCCAGTGCTTTAAGTTGCAAAACTATCCATCCTTCTTTCATTATTTAAAAGCTTACACCTAAAACAATACAATCTTAACTGACATGGTAAAAAGAGGACCGTATTTTTACAAGAAGCCAGGAGACAAGCATGGGAGACTTCCAAATAAACTGCTCAGAATCCAGAAAGCAAATAGCTACACCAGAACCTCAAAAAGAAAAACTTTCAGAAGATGGTTGAATACAGTCACACATGCGCAGCTACATCAACATGGCCTGGAGGACTGAGAGCTGTAGAAATCATTATTTTTCCTGAGGTGGAACCTGCAGCCACTCCAGAAGAGATGATCTCCACAAACAAGGCATGCATTACTGTGTTTCAAGACATCAAAGAGGAATAAACGCACAGGCTTTAAAAACTGATCCCCATCTTTTAAGAGGTGTAACAAGCAGTTAAGAGGATGAAAAGGGAAAACACCGCAAATGTTATCAGAATTGGAAGACAGAAAGCCTGCTGCACTGGCTGAAATACTGAACTGGTTTGCAGCCTCAAAAATAAACATCACAAAGAAATGAATGAATAATTGAAATAAAGCAAGCGAGTACACAGGTATATATAACAGCAAAGGACAGGTGTATCAGCAGTCTGCACAGGAGCAAACGCTGGACTTACTCCCATGCTGGGTTTGAGTTGCAATCAGGAAAATGAACAAGGGGACATTTTATCAGAGTGTTTCACAATATGCCATCTTTGTGCGATGCATGAGCCACTGGTGAAGATCATATAACCTGTTACTACGTATCACATTCAACAGCAAACAAGCTTTTAACTCAGTGGAAAGGAATTAAAAGCTCCACAGATCCAAAGCATAGATCAAAGTCATATTCAGCTGCTGGGAAATATATAAATATGAGACTGCAAACCCCAGTAAGGGAGATCAGAAAAGGAAACCAGGAAGACAAGAGTACTGTGCATCACAAAAGTTTTTAAGATTGTACATAAAAATAAGATTTTCTTTACACTTTTATTAGGAGCTGAAAAAGATCCAGCATCAACCAAATGGGTTATTTTTTATTACTGATACTCTGCTAGCATCTAACGATGCTACTCCAGCATAAAACAGTGGACTTTCATGTAGACTGTCCTGAAGCCATTTCTAGCAGATCCTACTAAAAACAAAAATGGGGGGAAACCAGTGAAAACATCAACATGACAATGGTAAATAGCTGCACGTATATAACCAGGGGTAGTCCTCTGGTTACACAAAAATCAAGTGGACTATTACCTAAATTATGTCCTTTTGTAGAGATTAAAGACATTATGAATCTCCTTTGCATAAAAGACCAAAGCAAGTGTAAAGAGTCCAAGTCTTAACTCCATTCAAGTCAAACAGTGTCCCCGCAGTAACTTCACTGGGCACTGAGATGTACCACACTACTAATCGGTCCATGGCCTGATACAAATTCACAGCCATCCTTCAAGGAGCAGAGTGTCACAGGAGTGGCATTTATAGGCCAAGACATTATCAATAAGTGTCACAGAGTGAATGAAATATACCTTAGCAAGTAAAAAACTGCAGATGAAAGATGGATGCCAACCCTCCAGAGACTGCTTAGCACTTAATGGAGAGTCGGCAACCAGGAATTCAGGTTTTAACCTTGCATTTGTGATATGCAGCAACCTGTCTTCAGATGATCCAGGATGGAAGATGTGGGGAAGGCCAAACATTTTTTAAATCTAGTCAACCCCACTAGACCAGAGACTGACAGCAAGCCTCCTGCTGCATTGGTTTCCATAGAAATATTAAGCTTTGGGGACTGGAAATGCTGTAAGGCTTACTTTTTCTTCTTTTCTGAAATAATGGTTTGGCTTTACTGCTCTACTTTGAGTGGTCCTTTTGCCTGCTCCTTTCCTCTCCATGGGTCTTCTGCAGCGAGAGGACAGAGCAGCGCCCGCTGCGCAGCTCTCCCCGCCGCACCGAAGCGGGGCTCTCAGCACCACGTGGCCTCGTTTCATTGTCCCGGGAAGGCAGAGGCAGGTCAGACATGGCTGCCAAACCCCCAGGCATAGGCAGCCCTGGAGCATCCTACTGCCGTGGAGACAGTTTGAACAAGCAGCAAAGCATCTCCTCTTGCATCCCAGCCGAGCCCTGCTCCATCCATTTGCCCCACACACTACTTCCCCCATCTCCCACAACCATTCAAATGCCACTGACCCCCCTGCACGTGAATGAAACCCCAGCAGCAGCAGAGTTTGGGGATGAAAAGGTGGGGGGGGAAGCAGCAGCATGCAGTCTTGAGCATCACTGCACACAGCTGGGGGACGGAGCAACGTCTGAAGGGCTTTTCAGAGCACTCCAGCTTTGATTGAACTAATTCTGCCAGCAGGCCGGGGTTGACACAACCACACAAGACAGCTAGCATGTCACCCCTGTGCATGCAGTTTACAGCTGGCCAAAGCCCTGATGCCATAAGCCCGGCACTCGCCGCCAGTGCTCCCTCCGCCACAGACAGCACAGCCCTCTCCCACCACACCCACCCCAGGCAAACAGGAGACATCCCATCCTACAAGCCTGGAGGAGAAACCCATGCAGACGATGAGCTAATTCACATCAGATTTAGGATGGCTTCAATCTCACCACAAGATCCCTGGAAGTGGAGGGTCTATAGCCACTTGCTAAGCCAGGCGACAAGGCCACAATATTGACAGCACCTAACACGGTGCCCCAGTCTCAAATCTAACCGATAAATAACCTGTAATCCACTTCACAAGGAGAATCTTTCACAAAGACCCTTTGCAGGAGATCCCTGAGCAAGGTGAACATTTGGCAGCACCATTGCTCGGAGACATAAGAAGTCAGTACAAGTAATGAGCTTCCTGAGAGGGGCACATAGCAAGGCAAAAAGCAATTTAAGGGAGGGAAGAGTATACATATACCTGTATGCACGGGGACCGAAGTAACCCGGCATACATGGTCTCGACCCAGACATGAGTCACTAGAAAAGTGTTTAAAATAACCTGTACAGCAGCCTTCAATTGCCATGGTGATAAATGTTTCCTAATGCCTAAGAGCAGCTGAGTCCTGAACTCTACACACCTCATTCACTAATAAAAGCACTCATTATATTTAAAAAAAAAAATCACAAATGAATTGTGGCCATTTTAAGCCCTCCTCAGATCAAGGGCTAATTTACACTCTTGTTTCAATGGGAAGTACTGTGCTCACCTCGCTGTTAATTCAGAAGACAGAGCTTGCTTGCTTTTTGCTTCACAATTCAGTAGGCAAGGGAAAGACAGATTCTCTGAGACAGTGTTACTTTTTCTGCCAGGAGTTATCTATTTGCAGAAGTGGGTCAACTTTCTCTTGGTGGACACGTTAGTGTGCGAGTGCCTAGCAGCGCTGCCTGCGAATTCCTGCCCGCTCCGCGTGCAGAGGAACCTCTGCACATAACTATTTATGGCAGCCAAGTGTTTCATGAATTGCAGCAAGTTAACCACAAGGGGATGATGACATTTGGCGACAGGGCAGGATGAATTCTGGCCAGCAGACAAAAAGTCAGGTTAAAAATACAGAATGCAGAAGCAAACCCAGCCGTCGCTGCTAATTCACAGGAAAACTGGATGTGTGGCCCCCAAACCTTCCCTCTTCCACACGAGCAACGTCATGTGTTTTGCAGCGGAATGCATTAAGGCCCGATTGTGAGCGTGGAAAGGCCTTCAGCCTTCCTGGGGCCAAGCGTTTTAAGTGTATGCTAAATGGGCTTATAAACTTTCTCATTTGCTTCACTCCACACCTTCTGATGTATACCACACATTTTTACCAGTTTAAGCACCTCACCTTCATCTCGCCTACCAGTGAGATCAGCCATTGTCCATCCTTGTGCTCCCAGAGCATCTCCAAAGGGCAGCCCCAACACAGATGGATGCCACAGGAGCAGCCTGAGGGGACAACATCAGTGGACCCTGCCATGGATATGCCTGTGTGAGATGCAAGTAAGGCCACAGCCATGCTGGGGCAGATCAAAAGCCTCCCAGGGTGGGCCTCCAGTATCACCCAGGTTGCATGGATGTGGTCAACCTTGTCCCCACAAAAGCATCAACCCTCGAGCTTTCAGATGCAACACTTCTGTTGTGTTAGTGTTGTGCTCCTCATCTCCACACACACACCGAGTGTAACACCTGCCAAAGCTGCATTTTGGGTTCCCATGCTTGCCACTTAATTAGATCACCATTTAATTCAATCCTCAGCTTTATTTGATGAAACGCCTCCAGAGGACCAAATCATTTACATGTAACCAACACAGTTGATTCCCCTTATTTTGATTGCTTTTGACAAGTGTAAGTGGATAATTCCATCAAAGGCCCATAGAAAATTGCCTTTTAATCAATATAAGTTTTTTCTTTCAACAGGACACCTGAGAACAAGCTACCTCTACAGAAAATTGAAAGAGGAAAACAAATTTGAATGCATTGCTATGGAGAATGTATTTCGAGATATGGCCCAATTTTAGTACCTAGTCTAAGTGTCTTGAGCCTTGTTTTCAGGGACACCCGCTACCCTGAAGTTTGGGAGCCCAGCGGGCTGGCACTCAGCGCCCCAGCAAGAAGGCAGGAGCGGGCAACAACAAAGATGCCTCAAGTGGGGCACTCCACTAAAGCCCCTTGGACGAGTGGCCAACAACTACTGGCTACAAGAAACTCAAGCTGTACCCTTAGTGTCTGAGACCTCAGCATTGATAAGCCTATTAGCAGAACTCGTTGAACCAACAGGAGAGATGGAAACAGGTGTTTCTACAGCGGTCTTATATCTAGTGTACCAGCCCAGGGCAGGTTTCCTGGCTTAATCACAAGGAACCTGTACGTAGCAGGCTACAGCACCAAAAATACCAACAGGTTAAATACGGCAGTATCAAACAAAGAAAAGTTAAAGCAATGTTCAGAGGATGAAAAGTGCTTTTGATATAAGAAAGATATTAATTGGTCAAGTAGCCGAACCTCTGCTTAAGCATGGCAGGGGCCACTGAGCTCTGAGAGGTCTCCACCGCAAGAGCACAGGGCTTTCTCTGATCCAGGCTGCTGTGCCCAGGCGGTATGGGGACTGCAAGGGGTGACATCTGACTGCTACTGAGAAAGGAGATTTCCTCTCTTTCACCAGGGCTAGCACAGCTGCACTGGAAGAGTGGATAATGGTCACCACACCACCTTGAATAGGACTGATCTCACCTGACTTTAGATGGTTGCACACAAACTAGCCATCCAGGCTGCCTTCCCATCAGCAGAGAGAAAGAGCATGATTAGCGTACAACTCTTCTCCCTCTAAAGCAGACATGGTTGACATAAATCATGACACCAAAGTGCTTTTCTCCACATGGCCGATAAAGGAAGCCCAAGGGGACGCAGATGTTAAAGTCTACATTGGAGATATCTCATATTAAATGGGATGAACCCCACCCTTTGCTTCTGCCCCTACATCTTCTCATCTCAAAGGCCTCATTAATACGTCACAGTAAATAATACGTATATTGATTATAAATACGCTAATAAAACCAAAGGACTTTGGCCTAAAGGGTGTGTGAAGAAGAGGAGAAGTAAGTACAGGGTAGCTGTACGTCTGATCAATACCAACCCACAGGGAACAGCCATTTCTCTTCGCCACCATTTTAACTGTAATATATCGTACCCTCTAGGTAAATATGTGGACAGTTACAAGTGGGAATCAATAGAAGCAGATATCTTCCCACCCCCTCACCCAGAGAGGCCATTCTTCTGCCATTGGAGCAGACAACAGCAAGAGGCCATAGATTAATGTCTCTGCTACTACAGGCTATCTGCCATATCCACTCCTTTCTTCTGGGGCTCTCTGACCACTTTTTAAGTGTTGATGCTTTTAATTATTAAAAAAAAAAAATCAAACCAAAACAACTGTTCACGTTGACAAAGAAATGCATTAACATTTTACCCAACTGGAATAAAGCAAATGCCCATTTTGGGAAGCCAGAGCAAACAGCTTCAGTGGAAGGTGAAGGAGAAGTTCTAACAACAACATTCAATTGATGGGGGGAAAAAAATTTAAAGCCTGAAAGCTTTGCCTGCATGCACAGGATTTTGTCCCAGGCACATCACCAGCTAGTGAGTCTGTATGCCTCCAGGCTTGCAGATAGATAAACACTTATCCCAGTCAGATCTAGATAAGGCTAAACCCAGTGGAAGCCATTGCCCTGGCCTCAGGGAGCTTCGAGTCACTCCTCCCAATGTTCCCACATACCTCACAGTCCAGGGACACATCCTATGGTACCTGAAGGCTTTTTCCTTCCTCCAGGTCATGTTAATATCACCCAGTGGCTGCCTTTTTTTTTTTTTAATTCAGTTTTTTCCAGAAACTTTATTCTGGCAGGAACCAGGCAGTAGTAATGGCCACCGCTCCAACAGGGCTGCCTAAAGCGGGATGGGCAGAAAGACTACATACGCACACAGAGACTCCCGCCGTGCATATGAAGGAAAGCCAAAGCACTCACAAGCACAACACAGTGACTGTGCCTCAATTTCTGTCCTGGATCTGTGGGTAGATTTATGGGAACTGTGATATATCACTCAACACGGATGCAACTGGCCAGTTCCCATCACGTAGCTTGGAGATGTCCCTGTCCTGCAGCCCAGGTCCCAGCTCACACACGGAGAATGGAAACACCATTTACTTTCAGACTGAGCAGACTTCCTCTTGGCTCTCAGCAGAATACCCAGAGCTGCGTAAGATTACATGTGTGATCTAATGTTAGCCATTTTCACACTATCAGTTATACTTATTACCTTATCGTCCATGAATGGATAATTAATCATCAGGTTCCAGGTATCAGCTTCCAAAAAGCCAG
This sequence comes from Fulmarus glacialis, assembly GCF_000690835.1. Classification (NCBI taxonomy): domain Eukaryota; kingdom Metazoa; phylum Chordata; class Aves; order Procellariiformes; family Procellariidae; genus Fulmarus; species Fulmarus glacialis. The sequence continues at coordinate 16,343 of NW_009188035.1, forward strand.
TTTATAAAAGTAAACAGACTTCAGAAAAGTGAAGGGAAGGTGGATCGCAGGTTGGTTTGGTTTTTTGTTTTTTAAACTCGTACCGTTTATACCGAATTCCCATTACAAAACTAGAGTTCATCACCTCACATTGGGGTGGGTCACTGGGGCCAATAAATCAAGCCCTGGTTTACCAACTCACTTCCAAAGGATTGCTGAAGAGAAAATGAGAAATATTTAATCCACCTTTGTTCGCTAAGTTTCATTAAAAAGCTACCTCCCTAGGACCGTTTAACAGCCGCCACACTCTTGACTCCTTTAGAAAAGCGCTAAAAAAGGGAAGCAGTCCTGCTTAATACCTAGAAAAGCAGAGCACCACACGAAGCCCCACTGATACCACTAGCAGGGGTAGCACATTTCAGGACTTTCCAGGTTTTCCATATGCAAAAGTTCTCTAGCAAACAGCTCGCCATGCCCTGCCTCCACCAGCTGTCCAAGGCTCCTGCTGTGTTCTTACTTTAGATGCTAGATTCTGCCCTGCATCCATTTGAGATCCCCCTCCAACCTCTGTAAGAAAGTATACAAGGGCTGTTCATTGCCGTATTAGTTGAGCTGGCCAGGCAGTTTCTGCTTTATCCACCAGTTAGTTATCCAATGTTTTAAAAACATGAGACAACAGCAAACCAGACTGAAGTTTGCAATCTAAAAATAAAAGGCCGCACTTTCTCCTCTTCCTCTCTTCTGTTTTATCCCAGTGGAAAAAAATCATCAGGAAAAGAGATCTAATCTGCATGCACGGAAGGCACAGCCGGCACCAGGAGACACAGAAGGATGCTCGCTGCCAGGACTGCTCCATGACAGCTCCACTACCCACTTGACTCCTGGGTTTGTTTTTCACGTTCACCTGCCCTGCTCTTCCACATTGTCACAGGCTTAACAGAATTGCAGCTTGCAGGCAAGGCCCCCCTCCCAGACTTCTTGCTGTCAGTCAAAAAAGGGGCCTGATAAGCTTTGCATTTGCATATGCATTGAGAGGCATTTCCAAAGGCACAGTCAGGGAAATGGCCTTGCTGAATACCGATGCTATCTGAGAATGACAACTATTCAAGTCATTTTACAGCTTCACTACCTAAGTGGAGAGATCCGGCTTGCTCACATCTTTACAAGGATTATTAGCTTTAAAAGCGCTGATCGTATCTGTCCCACCTTCAGAAATGAAGCCATGCAGGTTCACAGCAAAGGGCTAGCTTCAGTGCTTCCCACAGAGACTGTCTTCCACAGGCACCCTAAAACCAGAAGTCACTAAAACCTAAGATGACATCTGAAATGCTTGATCCCATACTCCTTTCTATACAGGAGCAAAAGAAAGGGTGCAGAGGCACACATGGAAACATATACATGTGCAGATGGTCTACCACTCCTCCTTACACTTACCCTACATAGGGTAGGACATGAGACTCGGCTCTCGGTCCCCTCAGAATGATGCTGCTGGGCACCATCCCGCACACAGCATTTGAGGATGGCAATGAGGACTGAGCTCTGCAAGCAGAGACTTTCCTCTTCATGGAGGGGAGGATGACTTGAATCCCATGCGAAGAATCCCACAGTGCCTCGCCCCGGGTTTAAAGGACAGCTCTGAGGCTGTGGTGGTGTCCATATGCACAAGTGCCCTGGGTTAACAGGAATGAATTCAATTTGTCCTAGTCAGCTGTCAATACCTAAAAGGGATGTAGTCTAAAGTTCACAAACCAGAGCTGCAAAGCCCTTCTGTCCCAAAACAGGAACGGCACATTCAATACCTGCCAAGTGCTTTCCGGGCCTCTGTGCAGAGTAATCAATGCTTTATGGAAATAAAGTCAAGTCACATCAGGAGCAGAAGCTATCTGCAGATCTACAAACCAGACACTTCTGATTTACACAGCACTAGGGGGGAGAGAGAGAAAAAACAACAAACATTTGAAGATGCTTGTTGTACCCTGCAACGTCTGGTGACTGGATCATCCTTGAAACCAGCAATTGCTGTCTACTGGGTGAGGTGGCTGGAGCATCTCCAGCTGTGAGCGGAGACACACAGCTGCGACAACAGGACCGCGCATGGCAAATTCATGAACTTGAGAATTGGGTTGATCAGTGCTGTGTGCCCGCAGATCTCTTGGGGCATAAGGACTTGCCATAAATCTCAAAAAAAAGGACCAGCAGTCCCTGGTCCCACAGGACCACCAAAAGCTCTGGCAGCTGAAGGTATGGTTATCTGGTAAACACATCCACTGCTGACACCAGTCGGAGCCAACCTCCGGGGCTCCAGCCACATCTCTGTGCTTGGAGGAGGGGAAAGGGTTCCCCAACCAGAAAATAGTCCTCTCTGGTTGGAAAAGAGCATTAACAGCATTAAAAGGAGTCTTATATACAACAACTAATTAGATTAGTGCCTGGTTTGATTCCTATTTAACCCTCTTGGCCAAACTACTCCTTCTAGAAGTCAAGTATTTGGTCTTGTTGGTTTCAAAAGAGAAAAAAATCTCCATTTTAAAGACATTCCAATATTATTATTTTAATGCCTGATCACTATTAGGAGAAACAGGAGAAACCTTGCTTGAATACAAACTGTCAGAGGAGGCTTGGCACGATTTCACAGTGGAGCTTGTTTCTAACTTTAATGACTAGGCTGAACAAAATTGTGAGTACAGCGTCCCTGCGAGAGCAATCTCTTCTCTACAAACAAACCTCCTGTTCCTGAAGCGGAGTGGGGGAACGGGGGTGAAGCCGAGTTGCACCTCTCCAAAACTGCTGAGCATGCCAGAGCCAGCCTGCCCTGAGAGCCCACGGAGCTAACAGGTGATGCTCTGTGGGGCGGACCTGCACTTTCATCAGATGCTTCCAAAATCTCATCCAGGCTCTTTATCAATCTTATCAAACTAGCAAACAAACAAGCCAAACGTAAACCAACATATTTAAAGGGGGAGACAGAGAGAGGAGGAAGAGATGGAAAAATCAGTGTTTACTTAACCCTGAAAACTCAGGCTGTTTTTTGTCAAAAAAACCCAAAACAAACAAACCAACCAAAACACCAAACCCTCCAGACAAAAAAGGCGCCAAGCCTC
>NW_009188036.1:0-24931 GCF_000690835.1 Fulmarus glacialis
GCAAAGAGTGTACCTGTCCAAGCCATGAGTAGCCAGTTGCTCCAGCAGAACGCTGTGTTTAGTTACCCCTTCAGACTTTTCCATGTTACCTGTGGTTGTCTGGCACAATTACACAGGAGAGTTCAGTGGAGGCAAGCCGTAAGAATGCCATGTTCTCCTTTAGGGGTTTTTTCCCTATTTTTTTTCCATTGTTTAATTCAGTCATACTGATTATCCAAACTGCCTTGCAGTTTTTCCTGGAAAATCACAACTGTAATTGCCATGCTGTGCACACCTTTTTGATCACTGTGTTCTTGAGCACAATTTGAAAGATAGATTACAGAGAGACTAAACATTTTTTATGCTTACAACTCAAAGTGGCACTAATAAATAACCATAAAATAGTAATCTGGCATCTATAATTTCTCATGGCAGATCCTTATGAAATCTTTATGTAATTAATTTTTTTATCAGCCATGTGAAAGTCCAGGTAGGGAAACTGGATGATGAAATATAAGACCAGCTAAGATTTTAACCAACAAAATCTTTTAGAGATACATGCATAAATTTTTTTACTCCTACAGCTTCCATGCTGTTCTGCCATTATAGATGAGTTCTCCAAACATGAAAGTAGGTCCAAAAATCATGATGTTGAACTTCAAGCACTGCAGAAGCTCTGTGGCAGAGTATATTAGCAAGCAGGAAGACATGTAACAAAAACTTTCTCATTTAAAAACTACTAATATTCATAAAGAACGATATTTTTCTTCATTTGCTGTGTTTCTATCTACCTTGCATAAAACTTTGCATCAGTACTATCAGGCATCAAAACTAGGATTTACTGAACTTAATTTCATCCATATAAATCCAGCTACCCAGCCAAAGCATGCTGTCCAGGTTTCACCCTATAGTAAATGGAAAAAGAAGGTAAATCAAAGGATAAACGTCATACCCTGAAGAGAGCAACTCTGGTGCCATCTCTCTCTTCCCCACTGACTGTTGAAGGAACATGGGCATTTGCATTACAGCACCCAGAATGCATGCACCAGTGGACATAATAACTGGGCATAGAGGAGATAGGACACATAGCAATATGTTTGGGTTTTTTAAATATGTATTTAAGTATAGCTAGCTAGATACATATCAAATATCTTAAGTTTGGCCCAGGTACTACCTGGATCAGTTTTTTTCATTTTTTTGGTCTCCCTAAGATTAGAACTACCATCAATCTTGAAAGAGAATTGTTTTGGTATGTTCTCTGTAGAACATACACGTTTATTTAGAGGTATAAATTTCACTGGGGAAGAATATACAAGGCAATAAAATATTGTGCATGATTAAAAGATCATACTATCTTCTAATAACATTTCCTTCTCCTTTTTTTTTTTTTTTTTTTGCCTTAGGCAGCTTTGAAAGTTCTGCAGTTTCCAGTAGAATTACTTTGATAAAAGTAATTTGAACAAATATTTTGCTTCTTAATCTGACCCTGAACTATCTAGATACAGATAAAGAAAAATAAGCCCTGCTATGGAGAGGCTTGGACTTAACTTGACCCTTGCTTTGGAGTAAGCAGAACAGCAGGCAAAAGATATGTAGACATAGGGACAACTTTCCTTGGCAAGAGCACAGGCCTCATGCTTTTCCATAGGATGAGCCCACAGTGTGACACCAATGCTTGTTTATGGACTACTGTCTTTAATAGTTGTGCAGGCAATTTCCCCCACTCATTTGCAATTGTGTGATAATGGAATGCCATATGCAATGCCAGCAATAGGCAAGCAAAATTAAGATAGTCATTACTGTAGATTTGGCTTTAGTGTAATTTAGCAAGAGGTAGAGCCATCAACATTCAATCCAATCCTCTGCAAGCAGACAGAAAATGCTGCATGATTAGTTGAGGGATCATAAATCAGTTTGGAAACCTCAAGAGCTGGACCAATAGCAGTTGCCCATCTTCTGTTTCTGTCATTTCTAGGCACTGATTTGTAACAGACTAACAAAGGGTAATTTTAAGGTTGTATTTTGCCATCACGTTCATTCACGAAACTTACTGAAATCAACTAAGGGCAGAACAGGGCCTTCAGATATGTCCTGGCTTGAAATCTGTGTCAGCTGGAAATGAGGGTCCAGCACCCTTGCTGTTCTCAGATTTAGGAATTACCCTGCTGGCAACACCAGTGCTTCCATCTCTTTTTCCCAATGTTACAGCCATCATTGCCATTTGTGTCACTTTTCCTCCAGCATTGCACTAGCCTGTTCTTATGTCAGTGGTAATGTTTCTCCATTATTCATACGACACTGAGGTTAGAATTTTTCTCCTTTTTCTCTTTCACTCTTTTGTAACACGCAGTTCTCCTTCTAGTGCCACCTTTGCTTATACCTCGCTATTGATGCATGAGCTAGCTGGCTACAAGAGTCATTTTTCCGCTGATACTTTAATTCAAATCTACCCATGAGTGGTGGATAATTTTAATTGCTACCAGCAGGAAGCTGGGCGTATTCCGACCCAGACACCTCTGTCAAGAAATGAGTGGTCATTTGTGACATACTGGAAAATAAAAGTAGCCAAGGGCGTTATCTGACTTGAACCGAGCTGACAGATTTTTACAGTGTTATGTCTGGAGACCAACAACCTATGTTTAGAAAAATACATAGAATATTATGGGGGAGAAGGAAAAAGGCAAGGAAATCCACTATATAGAATAAAATGTACCACGTGACCTCCAAATCTCAGGTGCAAAGGGGACATAAAACCTACATTGTGCCTATGTTTTAGAGATGTATGGTATTTTTAACCCTGAGTAACACCTTTCTTGCATTTACACATTACTGCATAAACATTTGTAGGCTCGTAATAAGTGACTTGGGATGTGAACTTCGTCGTCTTTCACAATAACACCTAGCTTTCTCAAAATGCCTATTTCCAACATAAATGAGCATGTTCTATCTGTCTTTTGGAGTACTATAATCAATGGACCATTCAAATTTAGAGACTAATTAGGATGAGTAAAGATTATGGAATCTAGCCGTAACTAAGTCTTTATACACATTTCTCATCGGTGTATACATGCAAGTTAATAATAGTAAGTGCTTTCACTTCTAAAGAGCTTTTCACTGAATCTCAGGAGTCTAAAAGTGGGAGGGGAACTCAGCAATGGAGGATCTGGCGATTTGCCTAAGGTCAGGCAGTAAAGTGGTGTCACAGGAAGGATATTAGATAAACCTCACGGTTTGACTTGGTTTGACATATGAGCAAGTCAAACTCCCACGTGCGGTAAGCTTGTTTGAAATACTTGCTGTAAAACATACAAACCGCTATGTTACTGTTGTTACAGGGAAGTGTTAAAGAAAGACGAGGAGACTTACAGAAGACCTATCCCAGACAGACCAATGTGCTGTGAATAGGCTTATCATCTTACAGGTGCAGCATATGCAGAAATAAGCACTGGGCTAAGCCTTGAGGTGTTATTAAAAAGCCACTCTGGCAGGTGTACACTACGTAAATGAACCCAGCATAGCTCTATGTACTTGCTGTCAAACTAATGTCACAATGATCCCTGATGTAGTGGTACTAGTTTGGTGCAGGTACTAGTGGCATTAATACAGTGCCATTGCCAAGAAAATTAGGTCTGCTTCTCATCAGGGCTTTTTAGCTCGGATGCTCCTCTAGCCTGAAGAAGTGCTGCATGGGCCCAGTATTTGCCACTTTCACGTTCCCCCAACAAAGACACGTTTTTTCCTGGGCCATCAAGACAGGCTTAGCAGCTGAGTTTTGTCAATATGTTGCACAAGCCAGCTATCCTGCCTCTGAAGCATCCTGCTTGAATATATGGGTGTTATTATATCCTGAACCTGGCTCCCCTGACAATTTTGGATGCTGACAGTTTCATAAAATCTTCCCTCCAACCAGTGGTGGTGTAAAACAATAATAAAAACAAATCCAAACCTTGATTGTATTGCAGCCTAGAGTAATATTGCAGCAGGATCATATTTTCTACACTTAATAAAAACATCCCTTCAATAGACTTTTGTATATCTTAAATGGATAACGTCCAGAAGTATACAGAGTATGATATGTGTCAAAATCCTCACTGGATGATGTTTCTTCTTGTCAGAATGGCGAGAACATCAATGCAGAGAAATCTTTAGAGCCGAGCTGAGCACTGTTTTCTCAGCTATAAACCCACTTTCATCTCTCATAAGCACTCAATGCAAAATATTCTATTGACATATCAAAGTTTATACGGGTTGCCAAAGGAAAATAAGGGTAGGAAGCTAGGGTGTTTGTCAGAGATGGGTAGAATGAGATCAAGATACTCTGCCAGTAGCTGACAAAGCAAAAGATTGTAGGTCAGCACTAATAGTACGTGACTTTGCTCTAAGAAGCCACTTGTCATATAGCTGCAGCCTGAAAATTGTCTCTTAACTACGCTTTCTTTGCAACAGGCCCACTTTAGCCACGCTGATTTGAGTGGATGCTCACGCGTCAGGTCTGTTAACTGAACTACTGACAAAACCTCTAACCTCTAACCAGTAAATCATCCAGTTAACCGAAACAGAATCAGGTTGCTGTTTACAGGGTTTCATTTTCCATTTTGTTATTCGCTAGTACAGCTGGAGGGGATTTTTCATGCTGTTGAGTTGCAATCTTTGCTAAAGTTAGCCGAGTTGTTTTGGCAAAGAAGACCGTTGCCATTGCTTGCCCTGCTAGACCCTTACATGGACATACAACCCTCACCCTGCTCAGCTGACCTAATATAACAATGCCGTATCTAATCCCCTGGGGAACAATTTGTCAGCAGCTACTCCCACATACTCATACTGTGAACAACTAAATACAAACGAAGAGGGGTTTTTATGCTGCCTGCTCTATTACTAATTTCTTTTTTGTTCTCAGCATGTTCCATCATTCATGAAGTAGGCATGTATTTGTAGACACTTTCTAAAAAGATACGAATGGATTACTTAATTTTTTTTCCTGGCGTCTTTCCAGCGCTCTGCCTTGTTTTAATCAAAATGGGTGGAACACATATTGCACTTGCTCGCACCGCACTAAATCACTTTAATAAACTCACTACAGAATTCAGTCAAATGTTGCAAAACTTAGTACTGACAATCTGTCAACACTCTAAGGCATTTTGCTCAACAGGATGTGTTACTAAGTATTCTGCCCATTCAGTTTCATTTCTGAATTCCTGAAGAAAAAAAAATTCCCCTTGTTCTCGTCACATATGTCAGTCTAATTAAAAAAAAGTTGTAGCATTATCAAGTGTATGTTGCCCGTGTTTTCTCAAGGATCAATACAGTCGCAAATGCTTTCTGCTCGTTTACAGCACTGCTTTTTCCTTAGAACAAAAGTCTACCATTCAGCCAAGAAAGGAGAAGTTATCTTCTGCAATAAAAATGTGTTAAATGGGAAAGGTATTTTAGGGAAGGGCAGGTCTTCCCCGCAAACGCTAAATATAAATCCTTGTTGTCAGCTAAAAGGTTCTGACTGAAGCTGTCTGGATGTAATAGGAAGAATTAGTGCGAGCACACCCGCAGTGACTGTGGTGAGTTCCCTCCGTCATGCTGACATCATCTTTGCGCTCATTTTCAATGCCGGTTTATTCCAACAAATTCATTGCCATCCATATTTTTAAAACAAAGTCAAAATTTTTTCCCGTGAGTGCTCACTGCAAGATTAGTGTCCCCTTTTGTTTTAACTACAGCTCAATAAACTGGGAAGAGAACTGCTGGGATCTGGATGTGAGCCTCGGGGAGCAACAATTATGTAGCAGTAGTCTCAAATCTTGCTGTACACAATTGATCAGCACAACTCCAATCATGTCTGCTGAGCTGCATGCAGAAAGTGTACACGATCATCTGAGTAAGACATAATCTGAGAAATTACAATCTTTCCACAAATATTAGGTGAGCAGAAAAAGATGTCAAATTTGCCAGCTAAATTGCAAGGTGTGAAACGTTCAAGCAGCTTAACTTAATATGTATATACCGTATATAAACTATTGCTGTCATTCAAGCTGCAAGTGGATCCTGGCACCCAGGCAAACTCCCACTCCCAGACTCCCAGAAGTGACTGAGACTATACATGGGGATATAACTTGTAGGATAAGATTTTTTTGTTTGATATTTTCTAGCATCCTCAATACCAGCATGGTGACTAGCAAGATATTAGAAGAATAAATCACTTAAAGAAAACCTTGTTCTAAATTATCATAGCAGTCTTAAAATGTTAATCTGTTCACATGCCTGCTCTTTTAGAAGTCTACTGAAATGTATATTATTGCTCATTTCTCCAAACTAGGAATATTCACTTCCTCAAGACCTCCTCTAAGAACAATAGCCTGCCCTGCAAATTACTTCAGATATTTTTTCCCTGCAAACAGCCCAGAACCTGGTGTTTCTTGTTGATGTAGACTTACAGTTCAGCAACTCTTATGAATGATAGGATCTAATTATGCTCATTAAAACTACTTGAGGGCCTAAGAAGGGGGCATTGACTAGACCTCCATGGTTACATCTGTTGTTGCAAAAGCCCAGGGTCCACTTTACATCCATTCACATCTCACAGCCTCTGTTTGTGGAAAATCACCTGTCTATATAGAGATATATGCCTGAAGGAGGCCACTGGCCTGTCTAGTGAAATGGCTGTGGAAAATGCAGTGTTTGCAGAAAATAAAACAAGGTCCATTTATTTCTCTCTTAGAGTCAGTGGGAGTCTTGAATCTAAAATCTCCAGCAGTGTGGAAAATGTGACTTGCATAGAGACAGTTACCATATGGTTACTTCTGCAGTTACCTGTTGTTGCAGTACACTGTGGCTGCCCTCTCAGCTGGGCATTTGAGCATCTTTCCCATGGATGTAAGGGCAAGGGCTGAGACCACCCTAGGTATCACACTCACGTGTGGCTACAGCACACAGCCAGTACTGCTCAGACCACGGCTGTATCCTCAACGTTCATCTTCTCTTTAACACCCACCAGCTTGTTTGTGGGCCTTTCTCTTTAGGATTTCCTCTGTGTCAGGTCCCCACACCTTGCTCACATCGCAGTGGTGGCAGGATGGATGCCATCCTCCAGCCCATGGTGTGGTACTGCTGGCTGGCTCCCCTCCAGCTCAACCCCCTGCCTGTGCCTGACCCCCAAGCCGCAGGATGCTCAAGGAGACACGGTCTTTCTCAGACACCCCCCCCGTCTCCCCAGTTAGCACCGGCAGTCCCATCTAGCAGCTTTGGAGACTAGCACAAAACTCACAGATTCTCCTTTCAATGTTCCCTAGATGCTAAAGGAATTAGCCAGGATACCATGCTTGGGTATTCAGACTCTCCTGTCCCGATTTTTTCAGTGGCACAACAAGAGTGAAAGCAAATGCACAAGCTTCTTGCAGGTGTAGCTGGGTTTTGCTGCTTCCTAAACACATAGGCACTACACATGCCCCTATCCACAATTTCCTAGAGGCCTTCCTCCCATTGCACTGGAGTGCTCTTTTGGGTCTCCAGCTCCCAGGGTCTTTCTCCTGAGGCTCAGGGTTTGTCTTCAAAATTGCAAAACTTCTTAGGTCAGCTATTTAGTCTAACTTTACTTCACCCTAAATGTAAATCCAAGCTTCAGATTTCCCTGTGAAAGCATACCCACCTCATTCTTTCTCCACCTCAGAGCTGACTCTGTGTCTTTCCAGGTTTATATTTCACCTAACTCACATATGGCTTCATTTTGCTGTGTCTGGGAATTTGCCGCTCCCAAGCCACCACACCCTGCAGAAAGGCTTTTCAAGAAAACTTTTTGTAAGCTTCAGCTTGCATGATGTGTTTTTCTTCAGTCATTAAGGTTTTACAATTGATTTTTAACCCAAAAGTTGTCAAAGAATGGTGAACTTCGACCCGTTAAGGAAAGTCATATTTTTTCACATTGATTAATAATATCAGCCACAATCCCTAGATTATACATGGACAGATCTGCCAAATCATCACACAGGTACTACTGTGGAAATCATGTCAGGCACTTGGGGTTTTCTCAAGAAACAGATTCTAATTTTGTTATGATATTAAGAAGAACCAAGAAAGCTCAGAGCAAAGAAAATGCCCTCCTTGATTCTGATGGGGCATGTGAGGCATTTGGCTACAGACTACCCACTACTTTCATAAGCAAGTTTAAAAGATAGCTTAAGCAATGAACCAATGTTTTGGGCACTCACATAATTTTCTGCCTCATTATCAGTGTCTGTTCTCTGCTAAAGACAACACTGTTCAGAGTTTTTCACTTATGTGTAACAAATTACATTATATTAAACAAAATGATGATTTATGCAATGACAAGGACTTTAAAAAATAATCACAAGAGAGCTGTTCATTTCAGTTAAATTTGCTCATGTTTTGGGTTTGTTTTGGTTTGTTTTCCAACAGCATATAGCATGGCTCAGACACAAGACCCTGAGCTCCATTTTGGATCTGCCTTTCAGGCTCTGTTAGACATAAAGGGAACTAATTACAGTAGAGGATGTTGCAGAGACTAGAAAAAGGATCAATACATGTTTTCCCCTAAGAGTGTTCAGCCATTAAACCAAAGCAGGAATTTCCCAAGAGCTAATAAAGGCTTTCTGTTTTTACCCAAGAACTCTTCTAATTTTCCTGTGTTTCCTCCCTGCTCGCTAGCACAAAGCCTTTTTATCATCTTGTTCAGAACTCTTAATATTAAAGGCACAATTTGGCTTCCCTTTTGTTATATTCAAGGTATTCCTTCTATGTCTGGCAGACCTTGGCTTTTTCCAAACAGAGGGATTCTTAATTTTTTAGTGGTCTGAAGCGCAAACACAACGTATTAATCATAGTAAGAAGCACAGACCACTCAGTAGCTAAAACTGCTTTCAAGTCCAAATACCTAAATACAGAGTTTGACGCCTGAGTAGCCTCACTATTGCTAGCAATGGCTACCAACTAATTTCTCGAATTAAATTTGGAGTTCCTGGTGACTTGCCATGCTTTGGAAATATGCAGACCTCAGGCAAAGAGTTAGTTACAAAATCAGCAATTCTAGAGCAACAATTCTTTAACAGATTTCCTTGGTTTTATATACAAAAAAGGCCATGTCCGAGTCAGGCAATCAAACATAACCATGGTTCCTCCCCAACTTTTTGGATGCTTAATCTGGATGTCTCTATCATGGTATACATGCCAAATAAAGCCCCCTAAAATATTTAAGTCAAATCCAGACATTTCTGTTGTGGCTGCCAGCCCAATTGTGCTAACGTTAGGTTTAGCCATGATTAGACACTGATTTACGCATTCTAATGCCTTCTTTTTACAATAGCATCATGAACCAAGTGACTTGGGAGGAGTTTTCAGAGGGGAAATTGCACTGGGAATATCAGTTATTCCCGAAAATGTAATGAGGAAGTCTAGCAAGAATGCACTCTCTCAGCTCTGAGGCTACAACAGGCTCACTAAAAGTAAGAAATAACTTAGCATTTAATGACGTTTTGAAACTGTTACATTTAATCTTTAGTAGAAACATGGTCATGGAAATAGTAATGTATTTCTGTCAGGCAGTCTACTGAATACTGCCTGCATGCTGCTGTTTCCCTAGTTTGGGTAGGAAACCTTTTACAATATTGCTCTGTTTTTGGTGAGTTGTGTTCATGGAAAATTTACGTCTCCAGCATTCTGTATCCCTGGCACACTCATTCTTCTACTTTTTTGTTTATCCCAATGTTATTTATTCTACCAAATTAAATGATGATTAAGGCAATACATTTTGAAAGAAATACTTCCCTTTGTAATACTATCATTTTGTTTCTGCATAGCTCTGTAGGACCCAGTGGCATAGCAGTTCAAGCAACTTGCTCCATATCCAGAAAGCGTAAGCAAGTCTGAGGTTTGGGCTGAATGCTGATGGTTGCTTACAGTCAACCCAGATGAAGAGAGGTTATCTGGGCACTTGGACTGGGAAGCTGTAGGTGGCCAAACACAGTGCCATGCATACCATTTAGCGGTGTCTAAGATGAGCTGGACTTTTGGCTTTGAAAAGGCCTCATTAAATCAGTGAAGGTCATGTGAAGAAGGCTGAATTTGTTGGGCTCGCACCATCAAAGATGCTGCCCTGGGGTCCTGCCAGCCATTGCAGGAGGCTGCTCCCTCCGGACGAGGCAATCCCACTTCTGTGGAGAGTAGGACCTGAGACTGCTGATCCTGGTCCCAAGGATAGAGATCTGGCTGAGGTGCACATGTGCCTGCAGACGTAGTCTCAGAGCACCAGGAAATGAGAGAGGAAGATGCTGAGAAAGAGCAAATGGCTTTAAAAACCCCAGTGTGTCTCTGCAAAAAAATACAACAGAAGAGCAGTGACCAGCTATGGGTCTTGCAGTATTTTGGGTTAGGTTTCCATTTCTCAACTAACCTGCATCTTTACCCGCAGCTGAAGAGATAGAAGTGACAAAGGGAAATCAAGATGGGATTCAATTGCAAATTCAGACACCTAAATAGGAATCTAAAACTTACAAGTGCCCGCATTACCCTAGTATCTAAGCTCTTCTTATAATCAATGGAGATCTCGTCAAAAGAGCCGGCTGTGGTCTGTTCAGCTGACCAGACACAAGCGTCTGCTGCAGCATGCAGTGAATAGCTCTCCATAGTCCACTGGCTGCATTGACTAGATCTTCATTGCCTATAACAGGGTTGGACCCTGACTCACAGTTGGGTCCCTGAGTCTGGAACTGACACCCTCAAGGCTCAGACTAACAGAGGAAACTTGGAAAATCTTGACCAAAGCAGAGTCAATATGCTTGAGGAGAGTAAAATATTTCATGCAGAACCTGTTCAAAAATTACGTGTTTAAGAAGCGTCGCTGCTGGGCTGTGCAGACCAGGCTATCAGCTTGCCAGAAATATTCTAAAGGATGAGTTGAGAAAAGATGGCTTAGGGTTGCAGCCTGCTGGAAGTAGTCATCCCGCAAAATTCAGCACTGCAGCTGTTTTTTTTTAAGAAGTTGAGTACTGTTTTATCTAATAACAACACCATCATGTGTGCTAAGATAAAACTAATCAAATTTCATGCTTCATAAAATCAACTTTTTACTGCCGGGATCAAGAACTAATTTTTTTTAAAATCACAAAATAGGTCTGGTCAAATGAATTATAGATCTTTTTATCTTTCTTTAGAATGTAGTCACACACATTGAGGCAGGATATAAGGTTAGACAGCCACTAATAGTAAAGAAATGTATTCTGGCACGTGAATAAAGTAACAAGGCAGTTAAATCAAAATCGTAATTTTTCCACAACACCACCCAAAACTAAGTATCTTATGTATGTGTTTGCTTACCAACATTAAATTGTTTAATCTCTATCCGAGTCATGGACTGATTGGTATAAGAGTAATAAGATATTTTTAGCATTGAAGGTGTGCAGTAGAGTATGTGATAAGATCTCTGGAATGATGAGCATCTCAGGACAATGTTTCCGTATTAAGTGCATACTGGTATTCCCTGTTATTTAATTCCCATTAAAGTGAGATGGAAGCGAGCTAACAATGCCTAATTTTGCAACACACCTTGATTTTTTAATTCAAGACCAACTTTTGTTAAAAAAACTATGAATACGATATGAAATTCTAGTTTCTTTTATACCAAGAATACAAAGCCATAAGCGTGAAATGTGAAGACTTATCATGGACTGGAAATTTAAAAAGAAAAATAAACGAAGAGTAGGAAAAAATTAACTGAGGTTATTGAAAAACTCCACCAAAACAGGATTGTCTGTGAGAAAAAGACAGAGAAATTTTAAAATAAATAATTTTAAACACTTTCAAATTGTATATTTATAAAATACACATTCAACTAAAGTGTCAAGTATTAGTTTAGTATCTAAAAAATAATGTTAAATTTCAAACTAGGACAATTTTTTTTTTTAACCAGAAAGATCTCCAGCAAAGTGCTGAAAGTAGAAAATTAAGCGTTGGTTTCTCTGGTGAAAACATGAAACATTTTCTTTTAAAATTTAAAGCTTTGGTGAGGAGGAAGTTGAGAGGGCAGATCCCTTAAGAATTCAGTGGGCTTTGAATTAGGCTTAAGGGGCAGAAAAGATTTTTTAATTTTGTTTTATTTTTTAACAAACCGTAGAGTAAGATACAGGAATGGGAAGGAGTAAAGTCATGAATCAGTAACATGTTCTCATCTTGAACACTGCATTTGAGTCTGGTCAACCTACACCTAGAAGTATACAGCAGAAGCTCAGGGGCTCAGAGATGGGTGATGAGGGTGGGAAAAGATACCACTTTCAAGAAAAACTCCAAAGATTGAGATAATTGCTTCAGGGAAAAGACAACCTTAGAGAAGGTGACACATGTAAGTGAGACAGAGATTACGCTACGGTATTCAGCAGAGCACAACACAATAATCCTACAAAACTATACAAGTATAAAAGGAATGCCAATAAAATCAAAAAGTAGCAACAATTTAGTGGACATACTTTAAGCTAAATACTGTTTTCCCAGCTGTGAGGAGCCAATTAGCACAACATGTATTTGAATCCGAAGCACAGAGTGTGCTCTTACGGATAATTAAAACACGCTGAGCTCTAAGTTCAAAATTTTAGGTATGATATCAGTCCCTCACACATTGAGGTACATGGAGATAACGAAGTGGCAAGAGAAAGCAGGTTAGCCTCTGGGCAGATAGTTAAATAGCTGCTTGTTGACTGTTGTTTGAAAATACACTTGTAAAATGCAGTACCGGTCGGTGGGAGAGCGCACCCTGAGCTTGCTGGGTTACTGGCCTGATCTGGTACTGCAGTTTCTACAACCCTCTGCCCCACAAGGGCACAACTGCTGGAGCAGTTGCACTGCAGCCAGGGGCTTGGGCAGCCTCCACCACTTAAAAACTGCTGAAAATTTGATCAAGTGCAGCGAACTAAGTGCCCTTAATCCACTTGTTTTATAGGCCATAATGAATCATTTAAAACATGAAAGACATTTTTGGAATGAACATAATTGCCATCATATCCTTACATTAAATATGAACAACAACAACTTGTTAATCCTAAGATCCTATTCAAAAGTGAAACCCTAGTGCACTTGTTCAATTAAAAAGGAATATTGCAGTACCGTCGGCAAATCCTTGCTTCATTCTTTGTATGTAGTGGCTTAAACGTTCTTGGTCTACATTTTACCCAGGGTAGTCAATAAAGTATATTCTGCCTATAGAGCAACTTCTTCCCACAATATGGTCACAGCAGCAAATTATTAACAAATGATGTGACTACTCATGCATACATGAACAGCTGTAAGTATTTAATATTGTCCACTGCCCTAGTGAATCATTTCAATGGACCCAGTTCTCATCTACTGTAAATTGGTATAGTCTCACAAAAAATCATGATGTAAGTGTATAAGGAGATGTGAATAAAACAATTTTGTATGCAGAGATAGGGAAATGCACTTTATATTGCAGAAATATATGTGCCCAGGAAAACAAAAGCAGTATCAAACAGGCAGAGAAACATACAGTTGTTTAATTCGTGAACTGTTGAGGCTTTAATAACAAACAGTATATTTTTGTCATAATTCAAGTTTTATTGCAACTCTTTTGAACTCCAGACAGCTGTAATTTTCTTTTGTCTATCAGCCAAAAGGAGTTTTACCTCAGTTTGATATTTTGCAAGGAGTAAAATAAAGAATGACTCAGATAATTGTATTTGAAGCTGCTGGGTAAGGCTATTTTCACTCCCTAGAGGTAATGTTTTTTATGCCAGGCTTGAAGTTTTGAACTACAAAATAAAAAGTGTGCTAAATACTGATTTTATTAGCCCTTTAAGCATTTCACTTTGAAATAATGGGAGGAAAGATCATAATACTTTTATATGTGTAATAAATCAGTTCTAGAAAGGGAGATGCAATGCAATGCAATTATTTAACTGTTCTCTTGGCCTTCTTGGAACTTGTCTCTATCGGAATAGTTTGTGTTGCTGCCATCCTATGTACTGTCAGATCGCAAAAGTTCATATCAACCCCATCAACACAGTTTTAGGAAAGTCAGCAGACTGCCGAGGCAGAACCAAGTAATTGAGAGTCTCTTTCAGTGATCTTTATATCAGAAACATATTCCCACCTTGTGATAAATGTTGTACATTCCACGAACAAGAACAGCCTATTCATGTGCACACCCCAACAGGAGCGGCACAAAGAAGGGGTACCCTAAAAGAAGGTGAGAGCTCCCTAAATCGTTTTTAAACCCAAAAGATTTTGCCCCGGCATCTAAAGATGAACAAGGCTCCTGGCCAGTTCTTACTTAACTGAGCTAGTTTGTCCATGCCTATTATGTACTGAAGATTAGGAAGAGATCAGTTCACAGAGTTATTAGAGAATAAAATAGGCTGCCAAGGGAAGTAGTTGCAGCAACAAGCATCAGAGTCTGGAATTGATGAGCATCTAGGGACTCTTACAATGCTGGGTATATCTCCTGAAAGGGAAGGGATGAACCAAATGGATGGCTCTCACCATCCAAAAATCCCATGTTCCACACCTCTCAGCCAGCACGCCGTCTTTCCTGAACAACCCTCCTCCCTACTCACTTCCATAAGCTCTTTTAAAGTCTCACCAATAGGGCTAATTATCCCAGTGAAGCAAAACACCTGCACACTGTGTCAATTCAGTGTGTCTTTACAGTGAGCAAAACTAAAATCTTCAGCTGGAGACGGTTACGCAGAAAAAATATACACACTGTGCAATAGGTAAGTTTATACCTGAGTGTACATATGTGCATCCATAGACACCCACACACAGTTTATTTCTACCAAAGGTCGATTCTAACCCTTCTGTTGACTGTATTTGTATTGACTGTGTCTCTGCTAATGTGATTCTTGCAAAGCACCTGTCACTGCATTTTTTTGGGGTAGTTTATGTGACAGGGTGGCTTCAAAATGAAATTCTAGCAGTGCTGTGACTACCCAGCCGCCCACAATCTTTGCAGCTGCTGAGGTAATTGTGGCTCCTGTGGCCCACTTCAAGCCGCCTTTTTGTTCTTACTTACTAAGGAGTGGCACATCTCATTTCAAAAGGTCTACTTAGCACTTATCTTCCTCACAGTGTTAGCTCAAGTTATCTACATGCAGGTTAATTCCTTGAATCCAATCAGCCAAGTTGTAAAACACCACTTGAAGAACACAGAACAACACGGTGCTGCTGGAACCTGACTGCATGCTGGCATAACTTCACCTCCAACTCATAGCCCCTGACGAGCTGGCCACGTTCAGACTAGGCTGCGAACAAGATATCTGGGAGGAGAGTGGGGAAGATCTCGGGGAAATGTAAGAACTGTGCAAGGGCCACCACTGCAAGAATATGGTTGCATTTAGTATTTGATCAAACACAGCAACAAGCTTTAAGAATACATCTAATTAAATGGGGTTTTTTCCCCACTGTTGAGATAAGAGTTTTTAAGGGAGTTCAGGCTAGAATGAAATAGTCATATTCTTTCGCACACCTCTGACCTTCCTAGTCCTTGGCTGCCCCTGGTGGGAACAGCAGTTTCATGTATTCTGCCTTTGACCCAGTGTCCCAGACCTGAAAGATTTTAGCCCAATTTGCCTCCCACCATTAGTTTGTTTTTCTTGTGCTTTAAAAGTAGTTGATAGGGAATCTCCTACAAACTCTTGCTGCTAAAACTGCTGTAGTATTAATATTAGTAAGATGTAAGACAGCCAAACAATGCATCAGAGACTCATGAAGCTTTCCTCTAAAAATACTGGAATACAGTACGTGGAAAGTATTATACATCAAATTGATTTTTCATAGAAAAGCTTAGTGAATCAATCCCCTACTCATAAATAAGATGGGATAAAAGAGCCGGAACTGCTCCTAGAAAGTCCAGAATTTTTCTTGAGCAGGTAATTGGTGCTGCTTCCTATAATGCATCTGTTGGGTAGATTCAGCTGTAGCTGTTAAAAAATGCACCCTAAGAAGACCATGCAGGAGCCATTCATTTGTGATGGTCTGGTTATGTCTATCCTTGGGCATGCTCGATAGTTCTCAAGAGTGCTTTAGTCTCCCAGACTGATCTGGAGGTCACAACTCCAGAAAAGTTTAATGTATCATGTATTTCCTTGGTGATATCAGATAGCTGAAGGGAAACATCACGAAGAGGACACCGTGGAGAGGAAAGAGACTAATAATCAAATTCCACAGCTTAGAGCCTGGGTCAGAAGGGGCTTAACTAACCTGTAAGTAAATTGAATAAATGCACAGATGATTTTAACATTCATTTTCACTTGTTGCTCAGTATAGATATTGCTAATTTTAAACAATAATTTGTTTTAAGAAGGTCACATGAAGTTGTATTTTCTACTGGTTACAGCCGTAGAAGAACCCACCTGGACACACTTCGCAATTATAATTTCTGCACAATGGACTGGAAGCCCAAAGCCCAGGCTGAAGTAGAAAAATCAGCTATTTAACCCCAGTGCATTAAAGACTTTGGCCATATGAGATCCCACAACAATTAAAGAAAGACTAAAAAAGTCTAACTAATTGTGCAACAGTGACAGTGGTTTTAGTTGAATCTTCTCAGCAGCAGAAATGATTTTAAAAGGCCTCCGAATCAAGTCATTGATCTGATTCTAAGGGAACACTTCAAGCTGGTGTATCCTTCTGTAAAGAAACAAAAGGGACAGATGCAAAGGTGGATAAAGGGGGTAAAGCTAAATTATACTTTTCCTTAGTTCAGGTGGGATTAAGATTTTATCTTGTAATTCACTGGCTGTTAGGACACACCATTCTGTAATACACAGCTTTATTTTATAATTTTTTCACACGTGTCCAATGTAGGAGATGGCATGTTTCAATCAGTTACAATTGTTCCCACTTTTTGGGAGATGCCATGAACTCGTCTGAAACACTGACTTCTTTGAGCTTAAGTACTTTCCATGAGTTTCAGGCCCCTAGTTAACTAATCCTTGAAGTTCATATTTGATATTTAGAATCATAGAATCATTAAGGTTGGAAAAGACCTCTAAGATCATCGAGTCCAACCATCAACCCAACACCACCATGCCCACTAAACCATGTCCCTAAGCGCCTCATCTACACGTCTTTTAAATACTTCCAGGGATGGTGACTCCACCACCTCCCTGGGCAGCCTGTTCCAAGGCCTGACCACTCTTTCAGTAAAAAATTTTTCCTAATGTCCAGTCTAAACCTTCCTTGGCACAACTTGAGGCCATTTCCTCTTGTCCTGCTCATTCTCATAAGCTTACAAAGTCTGTACTGCAGAAAACACTTCTGAGGAAACATGTGGCAATAGCTACAGTAAGGAGGAAGAAAAATCCAGACTGGTAAAACTAAAATCTTTCAGGATTTAGAAACCTTAGTGTAGAAAACTTCCACGAAGTCTGATATCAGTATGTCTTCTAATATTTATCAGGGAAAGTATATATGATGGTGCTGATAGCAGGTAAACAGCCAATAAAGGGTTTTAATATTTAACCACTGTTAGCAACTGTTGGGACAATTTTAAAGATTTCTGTAGTGTAAAAAACCACTGTTTATACACTAAACACGTTAATCACTGCGGGTACAAGAGAGATCACTTCATCCATGAACACTTGCTCCGTGCTTAGCAGCTACATTGCTACACTGCTTTTGCAGGAGACTACTTCCCACCATGCTCCATCCACTCCCCCTTTCTCTCCCCTTGCATCCAGCCTACATTACAGGTGGCTCAGAGATCAATGCAGATATGACCTAGGTTTGCAAAGGTTTTTTTTCCAACATACAGCTAAGGGAATGACTGGCAAAGCTGTCAATAACAGCACCTTCTGAAAAACAAGATTTCATGCGATTAGAAGAACTCACAGCTCCTTAGATGTATTTGCTCAATTCCTTTTGACTTCTTTAATTTGCTTTCCTAAACCAGTTTTACTAGTATTGATTGCACTACAGCATGATAGTATGAAAGATTATCTGCCAGTAGACTCACTATGTAAGAAGCTTAAGAGCATTTTACATTATTAGGCCTCCATTTTTGTCCATTTTAATCGGGAAGTATTAAAGTAGTAGCTCCATAAGTCCCTCTTAAAGAAATGCTCTAAAAATTTAAACTGATGATAACTAGAAACCAGCTAGAGCTATCACGCAGCTAAAACTGTGACAGTAAAATTGTTCCGGTAACTACTGCAAATAAACCAGACAGGAGAACTTTTGTGCCACCCCAGCCTGGCCAGACTGACCAAAGCTCTAAAGCTCTGAACCTTCAAATTGCTTGAAAGCATAGCACCTTTGATACCCTCCCTTTGGCCCTTATGGAAAGTACCCCAATATCTTACTGCATGTTAGAGAGACTCCAGTATCACCTGTAGCCTCTAGAAGAGACTTCCATCTCCCCGTATTGTTGTGGTGCCAGATCTACACGTTCCCGTAGAGCTCAGATAGCTCTGTTACCTTCCGGGTATAGTAGAAGATGTACTGGGAGGTGGAGCTCTTATTAAAGTGTCCCAAGACTTTGGCGTATAGATATGCTCCATCCAAGAGGAGGAATGCTTTGTTGTTATGTCCTTAAGTGCTTATGGCCTTAAGTCAGCTTTAAACCAGACTAAGGTTTAAATTAAGGTAAAATGCAAATATAAGATTTTATTTGTTTCACTCAAAATAGCACTGTTACAAACGTCTACAAAACATGCAGGTGAATAAATGAAAGAAAAACTATGCTTTACTCACTCATGCTGAGGTTATTTCTAAAAAAATCTCAGTTGCTCTTCCTTAATCAGCTGACTTGCTCTCTTTCTTTTGAAATGCTAACAGTCTCGATTTTAAGCTTTGCCCATCCTTTTTTTTTTTTTTTGTTGAGTGAATCAGCCTGTTGCTGCTAGGAAATAGCACTCCCCCAAAAAGCACTCTCAGATATATTCAGATCTTAGATGACCCCTCTCTCCTGATTCTCCTTGGATGGACTATATACGATAGCCCCTATGCCAATGTCCTGTTGAAGTCTTCTAGAAGAACAGGTTTAATCTTCTTCTCTGGAAACTCTTATTTCCTCCTTAACTGGCCACTCTCTCAATTCAGATAAAGATTGTTTCCTTTCTTTAGGCATGAAATTCTCTCTTTGTTAGATTAAAAGGCATCTCTCGCACTTAATTACTTAGTGAACAACTCTCTCTACAAGAGAGAAAACTCTTCCACCCTCCCCCCTTCTTGGTATTTATTTGGCACATTTCGGTGAGGAATCTGCCTTTCATTGTACCCACAATCTATATCAATCTGTACATGAAAAATATACCTAAACCAAACAAAGGTTTGGTGCAAAGTAGGAGCACGGAAATTTGGGGTGAAAGGGATCTCCGGAGGTCTAGTCCAATACTGCCTTCAATGCTGCATCAGGTCAGCCATAGATAATTGTGCTTTGCACACTGAGGGCTCTTGACTTTTATCAGACAACTTTAAGTAAATACTTTAAAAACAATTTGAAGGAAACTGACCCACAACACTTTCCTCTTAGGCTTACCATAGTTTGAAGTTTTGGACTCAATTTTACAAGCATTGAGCACCAAACACTTTGATGGAAATAAATGGGCTGTATATGACCACAGAGTATTTGAAAGTTGTTTTTTTCCCAGTGAGACTTTTTTACGTAGGAGTATCTGATGCATTACAGGGTTATTGACAAAATGACAGTCTAACCTTGTTGTAGGCATGAGTAGGCATAAATTGAAAACAGATGGAGAAGACCTCCGCATTTCCTATTGTCTGACTTCCAACAGCCAGTGCGAGCGATCTCCAGGAAAACAAATAACCACAAAATCGGTCTTTGAAATGGGTGTAAGTAGGAGTATTTTCTTTGAAAAACATTGATATGTTTATTACTCAGCAGTGGCAGATAAGGTACTACATGCCTGAAGGACAACTTCATTTGTTTATACCTCAAAAGATTCAGTTTGTTGGAATGGTGTTACCAGATTACTTTATGTTCCTGAGTTTGATGAGTCACAGGAAGACTTTAGGTATATCATGACTTATAGCCATGGAACTTAAAGCCATTGGTTTCATTAGGATTATTTCTCAGACTGTGCTTGTATCTCCCTTGGAGGCTGCAAAGTATTAGAAAAAGCAATGTATCTCAAAACCCGTTCAATTTTTCCTAAGGGTTGGGAAGACATGGAGAAGCTGCTGTAACTACTGGGTGAATCAGGATAGCTGCTAACTGCCTGCGATTGCTGGTTGATACTACCTTCACAGCAGGAACAAATATTGGCACCTCCAACAAGATCTTGGTCTCCATCCCTAAAGCAGAGTTGAGCTGCTACAGCCTCCAAGGATTGCAAAGATGAGTGAGGATAAAGACACTTTCAAAGGAGCTCAGGTAGTAAGTCCAGAGCCTTACAAAACACTGGCAGGACACAATGATTTCTCAATTCAGCCTAGAATTTTGTTTACATTTCCCTTGTCTTTTTGAAATAAATCCTCTTCTATTAGAAGTGTGAAGTGATGAAAAATTTACCATGTTCCCAATCTGAAAGCTCCTATGTTAATCAATGGCTTCTGGTAGGACAATCAATGGCATATGATGGGTAAGATAAGCTTTTGGAATGCATCTTCAATGCAACAATAACTTAATGTGCTCCGTAACAAATTGTTTATGTCTGGGTGATGGAAATGGTATTCTTTGGTATCTCATCACTAGTATACCTCTTAAACTACATTGATACTTTACATTTACTGTGAATAAACTTACAAACTCACAGCAAATGAAAGTGAAGTCTATGTGTTACTATTATTTATTCATTAGTCTTCTATGGATTTAATACCCAGAGACGGTAGATGCTTTACACAGTAAGACAAATGTCTGTCAGAAGACTTCAGCATCTAAATAAGTAGCAAACAGAGAGAAAGGCAGTAATAATACATTCCTGGTTTCTACTTCATACTATGCATAATAGGTTTGTATATTTTATTGCATACCTAAAGCATAATAGGTTGGTACATGACACCAGGGTGATAAAACGAAAATACAGCTTAATTATATATAAGGTTTCAAACAATTTGTTAAGGTGGAGTAGCAGAGGCTGACACAGCAGTCAAAGCAGCTCTGCAGTAGTATTATACTGTCAACAAGGGCTAACAATGCATTCCAGCATCTCTGTGCTTTTCTGTGCATTTATGAAGGTTCTCCCATCAGTCTCTTTATAACTCCTATCATGTTTCTATCATATACTGTCTACAGTTAAACATGTGGGATCTTGCAATCCCTCATGAAAATGTAAATCCAGGTATCCTTTTATCACATAATTATTCAAAGTCTTTTTAAACAAAGGTTTTAAAGTATGGTATAATGTACAAAACGTGAAAAAGTTGGGTTTTTTTTTCTGCTTAGGACAAAGGTTGGGTCTTAACTTAGTTTTAAAACGTTGGTTTTGCTTTTGCTTTAACTGCTGTTTTCTTCCTGCAGTGAGGCTACAACGATAGAGGCCCAGCTTCGAAGTGTTGGTATGCACGTAAGGAGTGGCTTGCGCTAGTACTGCCAGCGGACAAAGTCACAGAAACCTGCGCCCTGTGCTCTGTCCTAATTTGTTCCTTGTAGCTCCATAATGAATTTCACCTCATTTGCTTTTTCAGGAGACAGATGTTTGCCTATGAAACTTGCCTACCTACCTCCGGCAGTTATAGGTACCTAGCAGAATTACACTTTTAAACCTTAAACCTGATAAATGTATGCACTTTATAAAGAACTGTTGGGCTGGAAAATGAGTCAGTCCTTAGTTAAATTATCTGGAGAGGGAAGGGGGAATGACTCTTTCTCTGCTTCAAGTTAATGCTGGAAGAATCTGTTTCCTTTGAGAAGAGTGGCAACCTAACTTTTTCTGCATAGGAGAGATTTCTAGAGTGAATATTTAGCACTTACTGCAGAAATATTTCCAGTCCTTTAAGTGCTCTGTTAAAAGGTCTTTAGATAAACTTCCTGAAGAATTTTAGTAAGAGTTCAACAATTCACTTCCATAACAATTATTCTAAAAAGCTGCAGAGTATAAAATGTGATTTCCTTTCTGTGGGAAGAAAATTTAATGGTATAAAATACCTTACACAGGATGCACTAATATAATCTTACAAAATGTTATGCAAAAAATACAGCAAAATTATAATTTCCCATTATATCTTACAGGTCTTCTGTTTCCAGAACAGCTATATTTTATAATGTTAGCTTCAAATACAGTGGAAAGGCTGCAGAATGGGAAAGCGATTTGCTTAAGCTGAAGGAATGAAAACATCTCTAGATCAGTTGGTAGCATCTGCCACTAATAGAGAATTAGGGAGCTAATTTCCTCAAGGACAGATTACTTCCTAATTGTCAATTTAAAGGTTCCTTTTTATGGTTGGCATTTATGCTGTGGTAGTTCCTACAGATCGAACTAGTACTGCATGCTGAGCAGACACACAAGAAATAACTAGTGACAAAAAACCCAAATAATCAAAATAACAGGGTACTGGATGACAAGCAAAAATGTTCAGATCTATGGTATAATTTCCATCACAATTATTTTTGCTGTAAAGTATGAATGGAGCCAGCTAAATGACTGTTAGTAAACACTGGCATTCTCTATAGCTTTTCATTAACTGCTGTACTAGAGCCTCGGTTACATGAGTTTTTAAGAGCTTCCAGCTTTCCTCAGTGCCTTAAATAATGTGTGAATTATTTTGGAATAAAATATCACTTTCTCCTTTTTAAGTCAAAATTTCCAAGGAAGAGGGGAAACATCCACTCTCCATCAGATGAAGAATATTTCATGCTTAAACCTCACATCAGAACTTCTTTTCTCCTACTACACCTTCTTTATAAAAATCTATCAGAGGAAAAATTTTGAGTCACTCTATATGGAAATAAATGTTTCTTTTCTTTCACTGTTATTTATGATCTTGTTCTGATCCAGGAGCAAATGATGGAACAAACATAATAAACTAGGTCAGCTAATTATATAATCACACAAATAACTATAAAAAGTAACAAACAAGAAGCATAAGGGTAAAGGGTTATGTACACATTGGTGCATTAGGCCATAAAAGGTATTTTCCACTATGCCAGCCAGCAATACTGCAAGTGTCTCTTCAGGCAGATCGTATTCAACTGAAGCTGATATGTAAAATGAGAGAGAAATAGAATAATTTCTCTACATAGCCTACAATTAGAGAGTGTAAGAACTACAAATACAAAGTTTAACCCCAAAAATGTTCTGGAAGTGTGTTAAGAATGGGCAGTCTATGTAACAAGGAGCGATCAAAAGAGAAAGTGTGTTGCTTATTTTTCTGCAGAGGGGTATTTAAGAACCAAGGGTGAATGCTATGAAACAAGAGAACAGTTCGTTGTGGCTGTTACTAAATTTCCTGGGTAATTTTTACTTTGCCTCATGAAACTTCGCTGTAGCTCTGGGCCTTTTCTTTGTAGTGGCTGCGCTATTTTGAATCCCTGATTATGTTCTTTTTCTTAGGCCCTTCTCCTTTGCTTGCAGGGGTTTTATTATAAAGGGAGATGCACAGGGAAGATTCAGAGAGGGAAATACTGACATTCCCAGAAAGAGTGGTGAGTACATGCCTCAGACACATCATTTTCTCAGCGGATCATACGTCATATCCTTGCTCATTTACGACGATGTGCTATGATGCCCAGTGCATTAGGCTGACTTGCAAGGGTTTGTCACTCCTGCACAGCTCTGTTTGAGTATTCAGGCTTCCATTTAGTATCTATATTAAACGTAACTTCAAGCCTGTGTTTTACTTTGCCTGTATTAAGCAAAAGGCTTCAGTGTGTGTCAGTGTTGTGCTGAATCAATACTTCACTGCATACCTAAAAGTGAGGGTTTTTCCTTTTTTGAATTAGGATTGCCTCAGACTTCCTGCAAATGGCACAGGTTCTCATTTTAGTTACCTCAAGGCATAGCAAAACATGTTTTTCCGTATTTTTTTTCATACATCATACTAACTTTAAATAATCACTACTATACTTTGATCCAGAGCCTGCCAAGCTTCTCACGGGGGTGCAGAAAGGAGTGCAAGCAAACTTCCTTCACATCCTTCAAAGTCTACATAAAGACAAGGGAATGCAAGATCTGATACTATCTCCCATCTGTGCTTCTGTCAATATTTTAGTAAATGTTGCAGTGAAAGTATGTTATAACTGTCTTGGGAATATTAATGCTATTTACTCCTGGGCACTGAGCATGGCATAAAAGTAGTATTTTAAGACTTCTGGTTCAATACACTGTATTTTACTGAGATGACTTCAAAGTGCTGAGGTACTCACCTTCTGTTGAGCTCATAATAAAAACACTCCTTAGACTAGGTCATTTCTTCAGGTTTTACTGCCAGGGATTGAGCCTTGTTTCTAGTGTATGTTCTTCCTTCCCACTGAGTTTGGTGTTATCCACCAAATCAGAAGCGTCCCTGCCAAAGTTTCTTTGTGTCTCTTCTAATGCCAACATCTTCTTTCCAATTCTCACCTTCATTAGATCCACAGTTTTTCAGTCTTCAGAAATGATGGGCAATGGGTGTAACTTGAAACTTTAGCTGAGCTGGAAAGGATGATCAACAAATCTGTTCCCTTTCTGCTCCTATGTATTCTGACAATTGTTGTATATGTTTTGTTTGGTTTTTCTTTTTTCTTTCTGGTCTTCTGACTGAATTGCTCATAATGTAAGTATTCAGAGATCTTCACAGTGCAGGTTGGGTGCTTTTCAGAAGCTCCTGCACAGCCTACTTGATTGCTCAGTCTTCGTGATCTCTGTCCTCTGCTTTTGGGGGTTTTGGTTTTTTTTGTTTTTAAAAAAGGCATTAACTCCTTCTGAGAATTTGCTTTCTGATCTTAAGTTTTCATTGTCCAAGCTCAGCTGTCAGGCTGGCATGTAAAAGCTTTCCAAAAGTTCTTTTCTTTCTTTCTTCAGATCGCTTAATTATATAATTATATATATTCTTATAGGGAGAATTA
>NW_009188037.1:0-5889 GCF_000690835.1 Fulmarus glacialis
GGGCGGGACTGGTACGGGCGCGGCGAGCGGTGCTGTCTCCGCCGTCGCCAGGCGATAGCGGTATACAGGCGGAGCCGGACCTTACAGGCATGTGTGGGGACCGCCCCAGCTTGACGTCAGTTTGGAAGGCGTCAGCGGGCACGGTTGATACAGGCCGCTCATGGTGCAGGGGCTAAGTGCGCCTGCCGGTTTATGGTAAAAATCAGAGATGTCGGTAAACGCCTTAATTTGTCATGGGGATGAAGGTTTATTGCTTTGTTGTCAGATAAGCATTAATCAAGATAAGTCCTTTGCATGAGAAGATACCAGGAATGCAACTAAGTTTCTCTTAAAGTAATGAAGATGTCTCTGCACGCGTGCATGCGTCTCTCTGTAAACAGCTGCATTTGCCGAGCCAATACAGCTGCGGTTGGTTTTCAGGAAAGGTAAAATAATAAAGGAAAATTGATACATAACCAAAGAAAAATCACTGCTTGGTGACATTTACTACCTAGAGGGATGCACTAGCTGTCGTCAGTGGAAGAACAATTCTGTGAGATGTAAATGTGCAGACCGAGAATTCATTTCATTTTGCACACCACAGCAGTGCCACCTTCTCCTATGCAATGCTGTGAGTGGGAAAGGTCTCTGCAAATCATGCCTTTGCCAGCATTACCCTGCTGTGTTACCCTTTTCCCTCACTCCTTCATGTCATTTGATTGAGGTTTTCACCTATTGTGGGAAAAGGTGACCATGATTCCCCAGAAGGCTAGCACCTCTGGGGCTGGTAGCCTACTGCTGACATGATTCATGTGTCCCAGCAATTATATAAGGCTGTTCAAAGCCTTTCTAGATTTGTTTGCTTAAACTCCACACAGCTAACTCGTCATGTCTCCAGCCCCAAATCAGGAAGAAACTCCAACAATTCCTATCTTGTGATCCTGTGGAACACTAGGGTCTGAAGTACTTTCCCGTCACTTCCTCTGCTTCACCTTTCCCTGGTATCTGCAACTCCTTCAGATTGCTGCTATAGGGCAAGCACATGCAGCCTGCATGAAGCTCCTGGCAATGCACAGATGGCAGAAAAAGATGAACACAGCCACTATTGCTTTATGGTGACTCATTTTTCACTCACCTCCTGGGGGGAAGTTGCTTTAAAACTACTTCCATACCGAAGCTATTACATAAGGCTGCATTGTGGCACACAATTCCTTTTTTGTGGGCCCTCCAAAACTTTGCAGATTTGAATACTGGAGGATTTTATACAACAGGAAAAAGTGTAAAAATTGCATTGGTCCTTCAATTAAGACAATCTTTCTAACTTTTTTGCACATAGATTCTCTTCCAGAAATAAGCAAAGAAAATATATTTCTGCAGTATGAAGCTACTTCAACCATTAATCTAACGTGCACTCCAGGCTGGCTATTTGGCAGTTCAGGAAGGCTGTTTCTGTGCAGTATGGGTCAGCAGTCTCGCAGACACGTAACCTGAGAGTTCTGGTGCATTGCACCATCATTTACTTCTGGAGCTGAGGAGTTCCATTTTCTTTTTGGTTCTAAATTTAAATCAAGTCTTTTCAAGATAATATCATTACAAGAGCTAGATCCAGATTTTTTTCCAAGTGCCTTTTAACTCAAATGGGACAAGAAGAGGTAATACCTTTCGCCTAATACCTTATTAGGGTAATTACCACATTTGGTAAACAGACAAGCTGCAGAAAGCCTTCTTCAGGTCTGCTTAAGGTCTTCAGGTACTTAAAGTCAAGGTTTTCTCTCTTTAAAGTTTAAAACAACTGTATCTTAACTCATTTCTCTAAACAGAAACATACTGACAGATGTCCAGAGTTAAATTCATTGATAGTTTACATCAAACAGATCCAGGGAAAAGTTATAACAAGTGATTTTTTTTCTTTTTCTCTGTTGGGACTTTTATTTTGTTTTAAAGTTCACAAGTTTGAAATACTGCAATGATCAGAAAACTACTACATTCAGTATTGTAGACTTCTTTTCACTTCAGGTGAACTCAGACCTCACTGGTTTGAGTCAGAACAATCATTACAAGAACATCTGACACTGATGCAAGCTCTTTTGCAGACCAGGAGTGCTTGTTTCTTCCAACCTCATAACTAATACTGCCTAAAAAACAACACAAAATTTGAGTCTAGAGTTCCATATCTCCAAATGGTCTGCCAGACTCAGTCGTATGGTATGATTTTCAGGGTTCTTACTGTGGGCCAATGTTGAAAACAGTGATATTAGGTATATTGTTTCATTAAAAATTGGACAAGTTAAACCTCCACTATGCCCAAGGCATCTTTTAAAAGCTGATAACAGCTGAAGTGGTGTTTAAGGCTTGGTGTAAGCCAGATTTTGCCATGGGATGATTTTTACCTTGAATCCTTCATTATCTCTGTTTTGTCCCCCTCAGTGCTGCTGAAGTGCCTGATTATGAGAAGGACATATAAAAAAGATCTACTGCAAGTAAGACTGACAAGATGGTAGTTAGTTGAAAAAACTAATTCAGCAGGGAGTTGTGTCAGATTTTTTAAAAGTACGCCTCTCTCAACAGAAGCTGATACGCATATTTTAAAAGTGTTTTCTTTACTTCACAGGCAAATAAACATGTTCACCTGCAAATTTCTTGTAGAGAAAATGCATATCCAGCTTCCTGCAGATGTTAATTTGTCTTTTAAGTAGTTGAGAAGGACACATGAAATCAACAGGACTTAAAACTCTCACTGTTCAGTTCAACAGTACAGGTGGCGTACAAGATACTCCCACTGGTGCTAAGTTCATGACTGCTGCATTTTCCACGTCTGCAACTGTCTGCTGCTTATGCAGGGGTAGCCTAAGTTGCCATTTATGAGGTGGAGGCCAGACCTGCCAGATGGTAAGTTTCTCCTGTAGGAGTCACTGGCTTAGCATGTGGTAAGGACTGGATCTACAGGGACTAGAGCGAGTCTGTTATTGAAGCGGCCACTGGGACATTGCTAACCTCACTGAAGAATGAGAAATGCAAAAGGCAGAAGATGGGACACATCTCTCAGGAAACAAACATTAGCATTTGCAATACATGAAAATATATTCAGGTCCTCTATTCATGGAGAACTCATATCCCATGTCTCAAGTTTGATGCCGCCTGAACACACACCATTTCCCTCTGGTTAAACTTCACCTCAGGATGGAGAATGAGCTTGGAACATTGCCCTGCCTGTCAGTGCCCAGGAACAGCAGAAGCACTGAACTAATAACAGTTCATCAATAACAATCAAGTGATAAAGCAGATCACCACTCTGTAAAAGTAAAATGACTAAGGTGCCTGTGACTATTCCCTGATGTGCATTCAAAGTCAAAACCCTTTTGAGAAAATTTTACAGCTCTTCCTATTCATTGCTGTCTCTGCTTCAGATAAAAGGGTCTTAGCGGGGGTGAATCATCCTTCCTGTCAGACTTCACCTTTCTGAAGGAACTATACTGATAAGACGAGGAAATGCAGTGACCAGCATTAAGGGGTCCAGCCCTAAGTTAAGGGCTGGAGTGGATTCACTGCCTTGGCACAATACTGACACCCACACACTGGTGCAGCAGAGTGCACGCCCTGCTGCCACTCTGTGTTGACCTACAGGGGCCAAAACAGGAGTCAGTTGTCTGCATGGCAGCTTAAACCAGTGGAAAGACCACGCTGAAGTCAAGATTCAAAGCTCTTTGGGTTAGTGGCCTCAAAGCACAATAAGAGTGGTTTCTATCTCAACAGGCAAGTGGAGAGGCTGCCTCACACAAGCCATCTTGCCCGGTAATGTCATGCAAAAGTACAGTGGGAGCACAGGGTTTGGCAACAGTGCCAAGAGAGTTGGGAGGCTGGGAAGGCAACCAAACTAGAGCTGTCCATGCTTTCTTGAGAACCTTTCCCAAACCATGGCTTGCCCCTCAAATCGATACATTAAAGCAACACACAATCTTAATCCTACATGCTTTCACAGTGGCACTTGCCTCTTGCTCTTCTCCCTGTTGTCTCAAAACTGGCCACTCTGCATGGACCGTGCCCTGCCTTTCCAGCCACAGACTTGTCTTGGAAGTGGAAGTTGGACCTACTTCCTCTCAAAGGACGAAGCACAGTGAGATACAATTGCTATGTATTTGACACATTCTCTTCCACTTCTTATATCCTAAATATTGAGCAGGCCTGGAACAACCTTAGCTTGAGTTTGAGGATTAAAATATAATTCAGCTCATGATAGTGTATAAAGGATATCATCCTTTGTAACAGGCTTATGAATTATAGAATCATAGAATTATTAAGGTTGGAAAAGACCTCTAAGATCATTGAGTCCAACTGTCAACCCAACACCACCATGCCCACTAAACCATGTCCCTAAGCACCACATCTACATGTCTTTTAAATGCTTTCAGGGATGGTGACTCAACCACTTCCCTGGGCAGCCTGTTCCAATGCTTGACCACTCTTTAATAAAGAAATTTTTCCTAATATCTGATCTGAACTACCCCTGGTGCAACTTGAGGCTGTTTCCTCTCATCCTCTCACTTGTTACTTGGGAAAAGAGACAGACACCCACCTCACTGCCCCTCCTTTCAGGTAGCTGTAGAGAGCGATAAGGTCTCCCTTCAGCCTCCTTTTCTCCAGACTGAAGAGTCCCGGTTCCCTCAGCCGCTCCTCATAAGACTTGTTCTCTAGACCCTTCACCAGCTTTGTTGCCCTTCTCTGGACAACAGAGAGGGGCCCAAAACAGAGCACAGTATTCGAGGGGTGGCCTCACCAGTGCCGAGCACAGGGGCACAATCGCTTCCCTGCTCCTGCTGGCCACACTATTTCTGATACAGGCCAGGAAGCTGTTGGCCTTGGCCATCTGGGCACACTGCTGGCTCATGTTCAGCTGGCTGCTGACCAGCACCCCCAGGTGCTTTTCTACTGGGCAGCTTTCCAGCCACTCTTCCCCAAGGCTGTAGCATTGCATGGGGTTATTGTGACACAAGCGCAGGACCCGGCACTTGGCCTTGTTGAACCTCATACAGTTGGCCTCGGCCCATCGATCCAGCCTGTCCAGGTCCCTCTGCAGAGCCTTCCTACCCTCGAGTAGATCAACACTCCCACCCAATTTGGTGTCATCTGCAAACTGACTGAGGGAGCACTCAATCCCCTCATCCAGATCATTGATAAAGATATTAAACAAGACTGGCCCCAAAACTGAGCCCTGGGGAACACCGCTTGTGACTGGCTGCCAACTGGATTTAACTCCGTTGAGAAATGGATGAACAGAGGAGAGCTGCTCACTAGACCATGTCCTCATTCTGCTTTGTCCTTCATTCTCTTTTGCCATTTGCACCAGTACAAAACAAGGTGGAAAAGGCTCATAAATTGTAATTGCAACATTTTACAGTTCATGATATGTGGAGTGTGAGAATGTTTTTTTTTTTCAGTGAGATTATCTGACTAAGGACCTTGCAAAATTGGCATGATAAGTAAAGGGAGGGAGAAAAACAGAGAGTCATAAAATCTGAGCAACTAGCATTACTGAAGACAATAACCAGAAACAAACCTGGTCAATCACACCAGCCGATGAGCTATCATGAAACTGCAGGCAAACTTGGAAATTTGCAACGGATAAGGATGCAAACGTGAGGGTTCAGGATGTTGGAGGGGTCAGTGGACTATGCCAGCTGAGGAGGCAATGTGCAGGGGAAAAGGGGGCAGGGAGGAACAAAGAGGTGGGGTAGACAGACAAGGGTACAAAAGGGGTCAGTTGCCTGTAAACTGTAACCAGACAGTACGCTTGTCTGGCTGGGCCCTGCGCCTGATCACCACAATCTGTCCTGTCTGTTCTTAACTACCTCTCTGCGTAATCTCGCTCTCTATTCTGTGTGTATGAGTGCTGCAGGGACTCAGTGCCAGCTG
>NW_009188038.1:0-7306 GCF_000690835.1 Fulmarus glacialis
CTTCCCCTTCCCCTTCCCCTTCCCCTTCTTTTCCCTCTCTTTTTCCCTCTTCTCCCCTCTCCCTCTCCCTCTCCCTTCCCACCAGTGGCAAAAATGCAAGGCAAAAGGGAGCCATGGAGCAGAGGCAGGGCTTTGTTCTCAAAACCATGCTTTAAAGCAGATGACTGTTGTCACGTATGGGTAAATCAGGGTTTTCCATCGCCATCACTGGGGCTGTACAGGTTTGCACTGGCTGACCATCTTCCCTGTTTCAATGCTCAGGAGATGCGATGCCTCTAAGTATTGCAAGCGTGAGGATGGAGATGGTGGGATGAACCTTTCTGGCTCTGAAGCTGACCAGGCCATGAAGGTGGCTTTGCCTGGGGAAGACACACTGGGGTTCCTGTTCAGGGCACTTAAAGCAAGGGTAGATCAATAAATGGCAATTCTTGAGGCTTGGACAGACAAGCTTTGCTTAACTTCAGCCTCTGGATGGAAGTACTGCCCTGGTTGGAGGAAGCCCCTATGTGCTCCAGGGCCAGGCTGGACACCTCTCACATATCCTAGCACGAGCCCTGGCTGGGGATGCTCCAGCCTCATCATGAGCTAAATAAAGTTAAATAAAGTCATGGGGAAGCCTTGAGGCATGGATAATCTGATGCTGGGGCAGGAGAGAAGTGGGTAGGGCTCCATCCACCCGGGTGTTTTGCGTGTGTGCCCCACAGCTCCTTCAGCTTTCCAAAAATTGGTGTCGTGGGTGGAGGAGGCAGGTCCAGAGCCCCATGTACCTGGCATCCATGCTGGGAGGAGAGTTTTCTGGCTCCTGTGGCTGTTCAAGTGGAAAAGCGTGGCATCTTAAGGTTCTTCAAGCCATGGGGACTCATTTTGTGGTTGGGGTGGAAAGGAGAAGGTGGACTCCCAGCCCTTTGCCCATTTCTTAGCTCTCTTACCCAGGCAGCGCCGATCGGCTCTGAATCAAGAGAAACAAAGGGTGGTGGGGCCAGTTTTAAAATTAGACCTGTAAGGAGCCCTTATCTCCAGCAAGGCTTTATCAGACAGGCAGGCAAGCCTTATCCCACCCCGTAATCCCCTCTTCTGGAGGCTCTTGAACGCCAGCGACAACAAAAATGCGCTGTGTTGAAATCATCGCCTGAGGAAACGTGAAATATCGCACGAGGGCTCCCCCCAGCCCCCCATCCTCGGCCGTGGTCACGTTTCGTCAGCGGATAATTGCTACTTTGCAGCAGTTGTTTTGGAGAAACCGAAGCATCTTCCCTCTTCGCCCGGCTCACCGTCTGCGGGGCGCGGGGGGATTATCCTGCTGGTAGCCCCCTTCAAAGAGCTCATTAATGTCACCAGGGAGGTTTTCTGCTATAATAATGCTGGTGTTGTTTCAAGTCCGGCTGTATCCGATTCTTAATGTTTTACTTCAGATCAGGTGCTGGAAGTGTTTGATGTGATGCCAGCCACAAACCAAAATGTATTCTGCAGAGGGAAGGGCCGGAAAGAATAAATCCTACCTTGAGACGAAGGTCCTGAATGGAAACCTCAGACCCAAATGGCCTGGAAAAAGATGGATTTAAGTATTCTGCTTGGCCCTGAGGCATCTAAATAAAATCCTGAAACCAAACAACTCCTCCCCTTTACTCCATCCTGCTTCTCTTGGGGTACCTCTAGTTTTGCATCATGAACCCTTGCACTATTCCTCCTCGCTGGGGCGTCACATACATCCCGTGGGCTTTCTCCAGCCTGAAGTTGGTGGTCGAAGGTGAAAATCAGCCCGTTCACAAGCTTGGCTGAGGTTTTTTGATTTAACTCTCTCTGGCATCTCCTCTTTCAGATGCTCAGTCTGGGTCAGCAGCCCAGCCCCAGGTGAGGTCTCAGAGCTGTTAGACTTAACGATGTGAAGGTTTCCACCTCCCTCCGCTGAAACACGGGTTATGGAGCAGTTGTTTGCTTACCGAGCAGCTCTAGGATTCAGTAACTTGAACTAACAAGCTTCCTACAGGCTCTTTGCATTCACACTCCCTCTGCTTCTATATTTTTAATGAGCTCTTGACATTTTTACTCCTTCCCTCTCTGCTGTGGGGATGAGTCTGCGATCCGCAGCCCGCACACTCTGCAGTTAGTGGGACCAATTTCCACGTGTCCCACAGATAAAGTGGTGTAGGAGCGATAGGATCTGCATCCGTATAGACCCTCCCCTGGCCCAGAG
This sequence comes from Fulmarus glacialis, assembly GCF_000690835.1. NCBI lineage: Eukaryota > Metazoa > Chordata > Aves > Procellariiformes > Procellariidae > Fulmarus > Fulmarus glacialis. The sequence continues at coordinate 2,195 of NW_009188038.1, forward strand.
CCTTCAGCACGTGTCTCTTGTAAAGCATGTTGGACATTTCCAGGGCTTCATAAACAGTAGCCGGTGGCTGCCAGAGAAGCCGAGATGAGAAATCTTTCTCCCCTCCTGCTGCCTTCCCTTCCGTGTTGCGATCTGATTGATAAACCAGCAATATACAAGGATACGCATTTACTCCACAATTTCTCTTAATCACCGCGGATAACGGGAGGTGTCGGCCTGCATTTTTTTTTTTTTTCCTTTTCTTTTAAGAGGGTGTTATTATGTTCTGCTTCTCCCCCACTGTTTACGACTTGTTTTTTGCCAGGAAGGCTCAGAAATGCCTCCTCCAGGCTTCATGGGTAATCGCCTAATCAAAACCCCGAGGAGGAGAGGGAGAAAGAAGGAGAGGGAACAAGGCCATTTTGGCTACTGTAAACAGCTCCATCAGCATCCAGTGTTCAAAGACCCACTGCGGTCTCATCCAGCATCTGAAGACCTAACACGGTCTTCTCAAGCTCCCTCTGCAGTCAGGAGGCTCCTCCAGCAGCTCAAAGCACAGCCTCAGCCAGGCAGATACACGCCTTTACCAGCAGACAGTATTTTGGGATATTCTGCCAGACAGGGGCCAGAAAGCTGGGCTTGCATCTGTGGTCCACGGTCCTGCCAACAAGTCCGTCCCTGGGGTCTCTGCTTGGCCGTTCATTTACCCAGGGTGAAATCCCTTTTCACCCCCCTGCTCCCCTGTGCCACAGAGGAAGAGTAGAAGGAAGGGGGTCAGCAAAATACTATGTGCAACATAACCAGTATGGTTTTAACGGGGGATGTGAAAAGGGTCCTTGATGTCCTGTTGGGACAGGTCCAGCTGAGGTGGCAGCGCTGCTCAGAAGAGGTCAGCTCCTTTGCAGGGGCTTTTGGTGGTGGAAGAAACCCCAGCAAATACCTAGATATTGCAGTTTCAAGCTTTTCTGAGTGTATTCAGAAGGGATGGGACCTGAGCTGAGGTGTGCTGGCAGCAGGGAGAGGAGGGATGTTCTTGTGCACGAACATGCCAAGGGAAGGTGTCCTTGCTTGACCCACCCAGGGGCTGGGGAGGGTGCTCTGCACCCACGACCTGCTCTGCTCTAATTTATAGGTATCTGCAGTTATGCCAGCTGCAATATTTATGCGACACGGGTGGACGCCTAGAGTCTGAGTTACTCCAGCAGTGGGAAGCCACAAGTCACAACGCTTGGCACGGCGGGTACATACTTGCAGCACAGAAGTCCCCGCAGAGAGAGGAATAAGCTGCCAGCTGCTGTTGCAGTCTCTTCGCTGCTAGGAGCCCTGTATAATTTGAATGCAAATTCCCCGCAGATGAGGTGACACTTTGCTTTTCACCCGGAGGCAGATGAAAGATCTACTTGAGCATGCAGACGGAGACGGGGAGCCTGGCCCACCCAGCTCAGTGGGAGCCGCAGGACGGGCTGGCTTTGTGGCCGAGGGCAGGCTGTTTGCAGAGGGGAGCGATGCTGGCATCTTCTTCAAACGGATTCCACTCGCTCCAGCCTTTTCTTAATACCCGCTTTGAGCTCTAAATAAGTTAAAAATCTTTGGGTGCTCTTTCTGAAATGACACACGGAGCAGAGCAGGCTCCCAGCTCCCAAGAGCAAAGGGATGCTCAGACAGTGTGGGTTTGTTTCGTGTCAAGGATGTGTGCCTGGATCACACCCAAGTGAGACAAAAACAAATATGCAAAGTGCATCAGGACAGAAATGAAAGCGGCAGTGGGTCATGGCTTTCCCCGCACTCCATCGTCTGAAGATCTAAGGCATCCCTCAGATCAGTTTGCAAGGAGCACTGCAGTCCACGAAGCCCCCCTTAGCCCAAATATTTGATGACTCCAGCTCTCCCAAGCGATCCCATTCACACATTGCCAGCTAATTTGGACAAAAGGCTCAGTGAAATTTTAACAGAAAAAAATATATCTGCAGTTCTTTGAGCTTTCTGCTGAGAGTTTGAGCCGAAGATTTGCTGCGACTGAAAGGGAGAAGACTCGGAGAAATACATGTTCTCATCCCTCAACATGAATTATGCAGGACTAACTAAGACAGAGTTTTTAAAGTCAGAAGAGTGACAGTGAGGATGGAGCACTGGGCAACAGGGAGCTGCAGAGCTGCGCAGCTGGGGCTGAATGTGCCAGCTCAGAGATGGCACCATGTGGGAGCCCCATGGTACCCTTAAACTCCCCTGCTTTCCCTCCAGAAACGTTGCTGAAGCGTTAGGAAGCCATACGACACACCCCAACTTGCTCCAGCCACCCCATGCAGCAGAAGTACAGCTCACAGGCTCTTAGTGACCTGCTGTACCTGTAGTCTGGTGCTGCATAACCTTGCCAAGGCCAGTAGCACTGTGAGCATCAGTAGGACCACTCATGGAAAGGGCACCAGTGGGAGGAAGAAATGGCCCTACAAACATGACAAGGCTGATCTGCAGATGCCCCTGGGTGGGTAGAAGACATGCAGTCCATAGCAAACCTGAGCCTCCACCACTTTGCCATCACCTTTGACATGGCCAAAGCTTTCTCCTATATGTCAAATCAATTGTGTTTCTCGTATCTCCTACTCCACAGCCCTCTTGGGCCATGTCATACCCCAAGCTACTTGCAGATTGAGGGACAGCTGAGGCACACAGCTCTCCTCTTCAACCTCTGTGCTGGGAATTCGTGTAAAACCAGGACCTGAGATGGGCTGGACTTTGTGCTTTGCTCTCGATATCTCATTAGCTGTTCAGCTGGGAGGGGTGTGTGAAAGGCATAAATCAGGAATCCTCCTAATATCACCAAGTCAAGCTCCCCTTCCCTCCCTACTGTAAGGAATAACCTCGTGTGATGCAGATGAAACCTTTACTTAAAGGTCACGGTGATGGCTTTGTTGTGTCCTGAAGCAGCAGATTTCATAAGTGGAAATCAGCAGGGGCTGTAGATGGAAATTTTCTGAAAACGTTAGCCAGAGGGTGAAGGCTGCCTGCACAGCTGATAAATACACCATCTGTAAGGGTGTAAATGATCGCTCCAAGGCATGACTCTGTAGAAAGCTTGTAACACTTTTAAATGCATGTACCAGTTGTCCTTTCCAAAGGACAAATCGGTTAATGGTTACGGGAAGCTGTTTGCCTCTTCTGTGACTGTGCTCCCCGGCTCTTCTTTGCCTGGTGGTCTTGGTGTGGAGAATCAATTTCGTTTCTGGTGAGGCTTCCCTAGATTATATTCCACTTCTTATGCTTTGGATGTGATCTTCAGTGTGTGACTGGTGTGTGAGGAGAGCAGGAGGAGGGTAAGGGTTCCCATGTCCTGCAGAAAGAAAGGTGAATTTCTTATCTGTGTCGCAGACCTTGAGTGTTGGACCTGGGCACCTAAATCTGCAGGTCAGAGATTCACCAAGACCCTCCACTCCCAGAGGCTGTGTCTGTGCTACAACCTTTAGGTGGCAAAGCTATGGCTTTCGGAGATATATAGAGGTGCAGCCTTTGAGTAGGAAAAGAGTTGGTGATCACCCAGATAAGGTGCTCTACAGGCAGACCTGGAGGGAGAACAGCTGTGGGTGATCTGGAAAAGCATCTTCTCCCACCAGCACCACTACTGAAATAGGCTGTCCCATGGTTAAGATCACCTGGTATAATGACCATGCTGATGGGATGTTTCTAGGGTAGAAAAACGGCAACTTACACAAGTGGAAGCGCATCCACGTTGAGAGTGGCTGCTGTTATCAAAGACAACGCTTGACGGACTTCACCTGCAAGTGACGGAGGGGGAATTCTAAACTGCAGGCTGCATCCGCGTCCCCTCACCCTTCCTGCACCTAAACCCCATCTCCCCATGCAAGGCATGCAGGATGGGTCTTCTGCTCTTTGCTGATGTCTTTGTCCAGTCTGCAGCAACTTCTGCTGTTTCCCTGCTTGTTTTACCAACCTCTGTTAATACCACCCTGCTTTTCCCCTGGATTTGCAACACCTCTGGGTTTAGCAACTACCTGGAAAGGTAATTAAAGGCCTGTTCTGCCCACCTCCACCTTCCCAGGTCAGTAATGAGCAGGTTGTATAAGGCCCAGGTTCACCCTCCAGCCCTGAGGAACAGCACGATGGTGGGGGAAAAGCCAATCTCTTAAATGGAAAGACAAGCCCCCTCTCTTGCATCCCCCCCTCAGGGCAGGTACAGCCTGACTCGGTGCGTAAGAGGAGACAGCGGGAATAAATGGGAGTGGGATGCTATCAGAGCTGGTCTAGGGAGGACTTTCTGGTCCACCAAGCCTGGTAAGCAGTGACATCATTTCCATTAGCGTCGGCTCCGTGGAGCTACAATTCATCAGGCACCTTGCTGGGAAAGTGGTGGGTTCCTTTGCAAGACAAAGCTGAAGGGAATGCCTGAGCTGTAATCATAAACAATATAAATCACTGTGCGTGTATTTTTATGATCTATATCTAATGCAAATGCTGACTGTCTCCAAGGCAGTAAAACATCACCCCCAGAGGAAATAATAACAATTATCTTACATTACCTGTAGCCAATGTTTCTGTTAAAGCTTAATATTTAAGGAAGTATATAAAGTAGGTGTGCATTTATAAACCAGAATTTTAACACTTATATAAGACACTTCTAAATGTTAATCAGTCAACCCTCAGCACTCCAAAAAGGTTTAATTGAGCGATAAATAAGGAGAATTATCTTTATACCTCTGAGGATGGCCACAGAAGTTGTCACTATTTTTAGCAAAGGGGCTGGAACTCAGGCTCTCGATGCTCATAGCACAAGATATCCTCACAGTCACGGGCTCGGTATGTGTAGGTAGACACACATGCACCTATATTTAATGTAAGCAAGATGCTAATGGGGTGAACGCATCATGATGTGCAGGCAAGGTTTTAGCAAATGGATAATCTTCGGACATGCATATGTGTTCATACATATGTGCGGTAGGAGATAAACCTTGTCATTTCGGTGACGAGTGGTGTCCTGCAGAGGTCCGTGTTGGGACCAGTACTGTTTAATATCTTCATCAGTGACACAGACAGTGGGATCGAGCGCACCCTCAGCAAGTTTGCAGGAGACACAAAGCCGAATGGTGCGGTCGACACGCCTGAGGAACGGGATGCCATCCA
>NW_009188039.1:0-18124 GCF_000690835.1 Fulmarus glacialis
AGGGATGAGAATCAGTGGAAAAGAACTGTGAAACCCACAGTTGGATGCAACTTTCATTTGAAGTTGAGGAGCAGTAGTCAGAGCTAGGTGGGGATCAGTGAGTAAGGTCATTTTATATACTTACTGAAAGTAAAGCTAATAGGAGTATTTTGATTCATTTTGAGCCCAACATAAAAACTGGTTCTTGAGGGTTGCTGTGGTCAATCCCACAACTGCCTTTACAAACAGGGAAGTCCAGAACTGAGCAAAAACTTTCAGACCAGTCGAAAGCAGTAGCCAAAGAAGGAATCAAAGACTCGTGTTCTTAATGGTGATGTCGATATTTTGTTCCCACTGTTAATCTGAGTTCATATAATTTGTGCTCAAGTCTCCTCTCATTTTTATACGAATCCTGAGTGTCAAGGAAAATGCCATCTTATCTGTTCTTTTCTTTCTTGCCTAGGAATTTAGAAGCTCCTGAAATACCAGTGTATTCTGTGAAAGGTCATAAGGAAATCATAAACAGTATAGATGGTGTAGGTGGCTTAGGAATTGGGGAAGGTGCACCAGAAATTGTGACTGGCAGTCGAGATGGTGAGTTAGTGAACTCTGAAAGTCTTTTCAGTTATTCTGAGAAAGTAGTCTGCAAGCTCTGATGGCAGGGTGCAGTCTGCCATCTGAACTAGTTACAAATCCGTTGCAACTAGTTCTTCATACGCTGTCTTTTGAATCTTGCTTGGGCTAAATTTTCTCTAAGTCTTTTAGAAGCTGATGATAAGAAAAAGATACTGTTGTCACTGAGCATGGGACAGAAGGAATACAAAGCAGAATAAACGCAAAATACCAGCTAGAGAAAATACATTCTTAACATATAAAGAGAAACATATATATATAGAGAAAATATATCGGTTTGCTTTATTTCTGTTTTATTTTTTTCTATCCGCTAAATGCAGTCTGGCTTTCTGGAATTCAAAGAGATGCTCCTGTGTTTTGAATGATCAGGCTGAAAAGCAAAGGCCTTCCCTGAGAAGATGAACGCAACGTGACAGTGTATCCGTAATACAAAATCCATTGTCCTTTTTTCACAGGAACTGTGAAGGTATGGGACCCGAGACAGAAAGATACTCCTGTCGCTAATATGGAACCCGTACAGGGGGAGAGCAAAAGAGACTGCTGGACAGTAGCATTTGGTAATTTATCAGATTATAACTGTTCCTCCCTCTAATACAACTGTGCTTTGACAATTATCAAAGTATTTCAGGATGTTATGGAATAGTTTATTTTGTATGGACCAATCAGTAGGAGGTTTTGCTTTTCAACGTTGTCAAATTTACGTGTGTTTAATGTGTTTTTCAAAAGAAGCCCATTTTGTGATGGCTGGGTTTTGGACTCATTCTCTTATCACCTTTGGTCAATCGTTTCACAGATAAGCTGTGCAAGCTTTATTTCTACGCCTAGGAATGTAAAAACAGCATATCCAGCTGCGTTGTCCTGAAGGACTGTAAATGTTGCAGTGCACACGGAACCAATTGCTGTTGTAGCATAGTTCCAAATATCAAGCATTAAGGCATTAATTTAAGAGAAGATCCTTGAAGCCAAGAGCTAATTAAAGACAACAAAAACGCTTGATGTGTGCTCTGCGTTTTTCCTTTGGAGAGAACAAGCTGCTTGTATTCTACACAAGCTGGTGTTTCTGGATTAGCTCCATTTTTGCCTCCAGAGTCAGGGAGCGAGTTTCACAAACTGCTAATAAGTGCATGGATTATAATAACAAAATTGGTAGTAAGGAAAGGACATTTCCTGGCAAGTAGGTGCAACTGTAATGCTCATTGATGTCTTTGTCTTCTGCTTTGACGAACAGAGAAAAAAGCTGCCTCGTATTTTTCTTCAATTTCCTTTTGAATTCCTGAAGCTTGAGCCAAGGACAGGTTCATCTTGAACTACGTGCTCTGGGCTAACTTCTTTCAGACACTGATGTGCTTTCTTCATCCTGTCAGCTGACAGTTTTTGGAGGCAGGCTTCTGCATCTGTCTAGTGATGGCCATGGTAACATGCGGGGCCTCCCTACGGGTCTGTGTCTGCAGAAGAGTCGTCTTGTCCTATTAATATTTCACGCTTGAGCGGCTGGTTAAGGAACTGCTTTCTGCCATGGTGCTGCCTGGGGAGCACGGTTTATAGCAGATGAAGATTTAGAGAAGGAATGTATTTGTATAGGTTTACAAGAGCAGTGTGCAGTAGTTGGTCTGGCAGGGGGAATAAGAATTTTGTTCACATTTTTAAAAGACCCAGACTGCCAGTTTTGAAGCTATATTTTCTACACCTTTCAGGTTTGAAAACCAGACTGTTCATTAAATCTTAATATCCCAACAGTCATATTTTTCTGGCATAAATGTAAGTTGAAATTGCAGGCTTAGGAGGTCTGAAATTTACAGACTAAAGAGGGTTTCTGTATTCTGATGAATTCTTTCTCTATGTCCAGGCAATGCTTACAATCAAGAGGAACGTGTTGTATGTGCTGGATACGACAATGGGGACATTAAATTGTTTGACTTAAAAACCATGTCACTACGATGGGAGACCAACATTAAGAATGGGGTAAGGAAACCATAAAAGTATTTTTCATTCCAGCTGCTATGCAGGATGGAAAAATTAAAAGGACTCTGTCTACCTGAAATTTACCCAGAAGACATTTCTGCTGAGATTGTACCAAGGAATCGTTTTCTTGAAGTTCACCAAATTGTACCCTTCAAGTTCTTTGTCTGGATAGCATGGGGTATTTTTCAGTAGATTCATGTTTTCAGATGATTTTGTTATTTCCCAATTGGTGATGTTGTCATTGTAAAAATAACCAATGATTAATATATATGTACAAATCACAAACCCCTCATTTTTTTAACAGTGGCTAAATTTCAAGGCTGAATGTATTTTTTTATATTTCCAGGTTTGCAGCGTGGAGTTTGACAGAAAAGATGTAAATATGAACAAACTAGTGGCCACATCGCTTGAGGGAAAATTTCATGTTTTCGATATGAGAACTCAGCATCCAACCAAAGGTTTTGCTTCTGTTTCGGAGAAGGTATGGGGAGACAGAGAATCTCTTAATAAGAGACAAACTTTTTGAATATACGCTGTCGAAGTACTACAGGTCTAAAACTATTGTCTTTGATAGGTAATAGATGCCCAGGTTACTGGGGCACAAGCTGTGTGGTCGTGTGGCTGGTGTGGCCCCAGGTGCAAGCAGTGAAAGGGCCCCTGTGCATCCACCTGCCAGCACTCACTCAGGTTTCCTCCCTTTTATAACCTGATATTTGGGCTTCTCTGCTCTTTGGGTCTTGTTGCAGTTGCACTTCTGTGCACTCAGCTGTGCCCGTAGTCTGGGAGTCATGTTTATTGGAGGCCATATTAAATTGTGATGAGCTTGCAGATTCAAATCTTAAATATATCCCAAAACAAAGTGAGCCCTCTGCAAACGCTTTTCATCCTGCAGTCACCAGACCTCGTATGAGACATAGAAATCATTATTTTTCTTCAGAAACAAACATTTTTGGATTGGGATGCTGAGAGTGAGTGAAAGGATATGTAGGAGAGACTTAGTGGCCTGGAGGCTGTTAAATATGGAGAACTCTTATAACCTTTCTTCTTCCACCTTGTGACCACTGCACTGATTAGTTTTGAGTTCTTTATAAAACGGTAAATTTTTTTTTTTTAGTGAACAAAATCTAATGATAATTAGAGAAAAGGAACTTTTGTGGTGAAGTTCTCCAGGACTGCCTAAATTAGAAAAAGCTGAGTTTCAACTTAATATCTTTAAATTATGATTTTCCATGCCACCATTGAAAGCAGATAAGATGTTGGAAGCACTTTGATTGATAACACAAAAGTATTTTCTGAATTAGTGTTTGTAATAATCAAAATGTGAAAATGGAATTTCTTATCTATCATTGACTGCATTTGAGCTTTTCCTTTTGGACATTTTCAGTCAGACTACATGTGCTGGGGTTTTTCCTTAAGTGATGTCTTTTGCTATGTGATCTTGCTGTTCCCTGCCTGAGATTTAAATTTGGATTGTGGATTGTTTGTTGTGTTCGCAGAGTGTTTGTAGTATATTCCCTTCCAGTAATGATTTTAAGGATGTCAGACGTTGAAATTAACCTTGTGGTGATTGTGTCACCTAAGAGCCTGAGAATCCTGTAGTTCTAGGGCGGTTCCTGAAGACGTGCCTATGCGGCTATTTTACCTCTCTTTAACCTTGCTGACATGGCCAGTCCCGAAGAAGCTGAAGTACTAGGGAGTGGTAGCCTGGGTAGGGCTGCTGCCTTATCCCTGCAGAAGAACGGGGCGCGTTGGAGGCCTGACTTGGCTTCTCCTGCGTGGGAACTGGCCGCTCCTGTGGCAGCAGGTCGCAAGGTTGGAGGAAGGGAAGGTACCTCAGAACGGACATTCCAATATCCACCATGAGAACACTGGGTTCTCTTCATACAAGTGATTGCCGTTTAAGGTTCGGTGTCCTTTCTTGTGAAGCTTAGCCATAACTGACTTTATACAATGCTGATTTTTTTTTTTTTTTTAATTAGGTGCAAAAATCTACCATATGGCAGGTTCGGCACCTACCACAGAACAGAGATATATTTATGACGAGTGGAGGAGCTGGCAGCCTTCATCTCTGGAAATAGTAAGTGATCACTCTCCAGCCTGCAACAGGGGGAATAAGAAACCAACCATTTATTGTTTTAAGAAAGAATCTTCCTGAAAATAATGAGTGGGGTCCTGCTTCCAACCTCAGAATATCTAGTTAAAATTATTACTTACAAACGCAGTAGAAAGGGTGATTTCAGTGTCAGTACTTGATCTGGAATCCTGAATTAATCCCTAAAAGAATGTGACAACAGCACAGGTGAATTTTGCCTTTGTCACTTTTCTTAACAGAATCAAGATCTAATTATATCCTCGGTTAACAAGGTGAGAAATGGAAGAAAATTATTTCTTAAAATTCTCATATATTAGCAGTTCTGTCTGAGAAGAATATTGAAAGCCTCGACTTCTAATGATTTTTAAATTTACATCATCTTACATTACGTGGCAAAATAATTTAATTATCCTAAATGCAGTGAAGTAGGTGCATTAAGTTTCAGAGAGATAGCTGAGATGAAATTTTCTTGCCTGTGGAAAAAGCCAAACAGTTAAAAAATGAAGGGCTGTAGGAGAGAGGTGTCAGGATTCAAAACTTTCTGCCTCATTTTTTTCTTCCATGAAATATTTACTAAGTATGCAGTGTGGATGTAGCTGGATATGATTATTTGTTATTTTTAAGACATTTATTTGCCTTGAGAACAGAGGAACCCCTTCTCTGTGTTCTTTTTAAAATTAAAAGGATAACATGTTTTTATCAGTAAATTCTAAGTGCATGTTTTACTTTTCTTTACTTCTTGCCAGTGAGTACCCAGCTCAGCGCTCGAAGAAGGATTCTGAAGGAGCTGAGATGGGGGTGGCAGGTTCAGTCAGCCTCTTGCAGAATGTGACTCTGTCAACGCAGCCGATTTCTAGCCTAGACTGGAGCCCTGACAAAAAGGGACTGTGTGTTTGTGGTGCCTTTGACCAAACTGTGAGGGTGCTGATAGTTACGAAGCTTAACAAAGTTTGACAGGAAAACTAGAATTTCTGATGAGAAAGCAATATAGTTTGCAGTCTGTAAATATGGGAGAGCCCTCCTGTTTCCAATTTAATTTCTCCCTTATTAAAACTGGATTAAAGAAATAGAAACCAGATCTTTCTATTGAAAGTTCAGATACACGCCGTTAGAGTTGTTTGACCGATTGTGCTGGCATGACTTGAAGTTGCCCGGGCACAAAACTTTCACCTTCTAGAAATGTGAATTTAAGTTTAAAATAAAATGTGCCTTTGTGTTAACGCAACCTGTAATTTCAGAAATCATTTTAAATTGTTTGTGTTCAGTTTAATTACAGTGCAAATCTGTTCACACTTGTTAAATGGTTTGGCTTTTTTATATGTAGTATTGTCCATATGCATTCATGCAATGGAAACTACTATATACTCCCTCACAGAAACTTTGTGTTATTGGATATATTAATTAGAATGTTTGTTAAAGTGACTTAGGATTCTTTAATACACTATAGAAGCTATAATGAATGCTGAAATAGTCAGGTTTAATGGAGTAAGCTTTTTATTGAAGGTCGTATTGAAATTAAAATACTGAGCAAAATGCACTGTTTTATTATTTTAGTTTGGTTTTGTAACAAGTTTTTATGTTCTGTTGTTTTTATATCTGTTTGTAGCTTGGTATTCTACAAATAAAATTATATGGAGTGTTGTCTTAATATGAGCAAAGTATATTTTTCAAACCTTCAGAGATTTAGAGAAGGAATGTACTTGTACAGGTTTACAAGAACAGTGTGCAGTACTTAGATAAAACTTAACTCATTTTGCAGCAGAAGTCACTAAAACTTACCTCCATTGTGAAAAACTTTATAAGGTAGCCAAAGTACTGTCTTTTTTTTTTTTTTTAACAGATTCAGTATTTCTTCAAAACACGATGTGACAGAGTAGCTTTGTTACTGTAGTTTTACCTCAACTTCTCTTTGTAATTTCCCTTATATCCAATATGTTTCTTTTCTGATTTTACCAGCGTGTGCTGCTGCCAGTTCTTTTTAGCAGGCACATCCCGTTACTGTCTTCTATTTGTGGATGTATGGTGGGGGCTTTCTTAATTTCAGTAAGCTCTAATGATTTCATTTGTCACTTCTTGGTCTGGAATTAGCTTTCAGCTGACTTGTATGTGCATATGCAAGTTTCAGGTAAAAGTATTTAACTGTTTCTGAAAGCAGATTGTGATGGGAAAATGTCAGCTTTGTCCAGGTTAACAACCAAAAAGCCCCTGTGTGGCCGTTTGCAAAGACCCTGTGTTTTCTTAGGCTTCGGAATGAGGAATTCGTAGCTGACAAATTCAGGTGAGTCACTTGCACCGTATCAAGCCTGACCTTCCAGGGGCTGCTCCTGAAAACTAGAGGCTGCTCCGCAGAGAGAGGGGCACCAGGGTCTTATGTCTGTACTGGTCCTGCCACCAACTGGCGCCCAAGGAAGATGCAGGAGGAAGAGGAAACAGCCAAATACTGAAGGTTAAGGTAGGGAACGAGGCAAATAGGGGAAGCAGTGTGGAAGGCAGAGACTACTTAAAGTAGAATGGGAAACTGGGTTGAAAGGAGAGGTGAGGAGCTGTAGCAGAAGGGCAACACTAAGGCTGCAAACCTGGCACTATGTCACGTCCTCAGGCTCAGACTTTCTCTGTTCTAAGATTCCAGCTAAATACAAGTGAGATAGAACTGTCCTTATTAACTCCTGGGTATGTTAATTGATTAAACCAGCTGAGGAAAAAGAGCAGGCACCTGTGGGTAGAAAAGGCTCACAGGTGTTAAACCTTAAACCTTGTAGAATGGAGGAATTATTAATGCTTTTGTAGCAGAAAGGGGCCAGCAGGAAAGTTGCAATAGACCATAAACCCAATGTGTCTGTGGAAGTCCATGGTTTTAGTTGGTCAGTGATCCTCAGCTCTAGCCTGCCTTCAAATTTAGGCTCTTGTATCTCGGGTTCAGCAAGGGCCAGCAAGGATGAAAGCACAGTAACTGATAGTAACAAACTGGGAGGTGTCTGAAAATGTAACAAAAGTTAATTTCCGGTAAAGCAGCCTGTAGGTTTCACCAGTGGGAATCCATCCCCCTGTGAAGGAGGCATCTTGCTCAGTGGCTTGGGACCGGGAAGGTGCTCCAGCGTGGCCAGAACCATGGGGATGCCCTGGCGAGGAAGGTTCCCAGTGCTGTGGGCTGGCATCAGAGCTGCGAAGGCTGAGCCCAGAATTTCAAGATCCCTGAGCAAGGGCTCACGAGGTCTGTCCATCTGTCAAAAACGTGCCGTGCTAACCTCTGGTGCAGGTGTACATGCGGGTTTCACGCTGGCTTGGCAAGCAAATGGCAGGTTGCGTAGCATGTTGGAGGTACATAGGTCTTCCAAGGGATGCAGGCTGAATATTTGGTGGAAGGCAAAGATTTATGAGATCCAGCTGTCTCCCCTAAGACTTGATGGTTTGCTTTCAAGTGTAATATTTAGTATATGAATTTTTTTTTTTGACACAAGTAATCCCATCTGCTTGTGTGCATAGCGTAATGCTGAGAGCATATTCTGAAATTATTTTAAATGTTGTCCCTCTTAGGGTGCATCCCAGCAGGAGGGAGTAGGGGGAACTACTGCTCTGCAATCGTGGCTGCAGCTTGCTTTGAAAAGCAAGTGTGGGTGTGGAGTTCAAAGAATCAATTCAAGTGCTTCGAGTCTAAAATGTGCTGTTCAGAGATGGCCTCCATTAGCTCTGTGCTGTAAATAAAATATACTCACTAAATGGTATGCTAGGCAGCAGAAATTTGTGGAAATATGCTTTCTCTCTTCTGAGTCAAGCACAGAGTAAGGGAAGAGAAAGCTTTCAGTATAGGTACCTGTGAGGGAAAACAAAGAACTCAGAGTGCAGGACTGGGCTCTTGGTAGTATTTTTGTTAAGTACTTGGCCTGTAGCAAAAATGTCCCTTCCTTACACAAACAACTCCAGGGAGAGCTCCTAGTGAGCCTACACGATGGTGATACAAATTAGAGCAAGAACTAATAAATAACACTTCTTAAAGCTCCATGGGCCAGCAAAAGATGAAATGTGTGTTACCTCTGAGTACTTAATTTTGGGATTAATTTTATTTGTTCTTTTGAAAATGAAGGAATGCATTTCCCTCATGAGTAGCTGGTTTCATGAAAACACATGATGGTTTGCATGGCAAGAGTTTGCAAAAAGCTAAGAGAGCTGGAGGGAAGTGTAGATGAATGGTAGTGCTGTCCTTGTTCAGGAAAGGTAAGTGGCTGTATCTGTGTACCTAAAAAAAGAAAGATAGTTACTGGCTGGAGAGAAGAGCTGTTGCTAATGCCTATACTATGCTGTATCTCCTCAGCAGACTGGATTTCTGCTTCTCCCAGGCTAAACAAGAAACTTAAGCAGACCAAAAGCTGCCTGTGACAGCCTAGCCTGCTCTATTTATAGTCCTTCCCCCGCTTGCTGAAGACTGGCACCTTGCCTCTGCAGCCTGGAGGGTGAAGAACTAAAGTGTGTTCTAAATAAAATCATAATGCATCAGAGATGACATGCACAGGGACAAATCCCCTCTGATGCAGCACCAAGGAGCACTCTGGAAAACCCCTGCCTTGCCCAGGGCCAGGGAATGGAATGTGCTACCGAGTTTGATGGCTCTATCGCGAGTGACCACATTTAACAAGTATATCTGCTTGGCAGCCATCGCTTGTTTCCTGTGCAAACCATCCTTGTATGCTCATGGAAGAGAAAAATCTGTTTATGGGCATGACTGCAGCCAGAATATAGGTATGTGTTACACCGTTGATTTTGTTTGTTTGGTTGGTTTTTTTTACCAGGTGTTGCCTAAATCCCCAGCTATTACAAATCAGGGTTTTTTCTTTCACATCAGTATAGTTACTTTGACTTTCACCATTTGTACAGGTCCTTGGAGATTACAGCCCTCCAAGGTTTCTGTGCAGGTCATCTATATTTGGCCTACAGTATATAGTTTTCATCACAAAAAGAAAAAATTATGTACAGCTTAGCCATGACTTGGATTGAATTTTAAGTAAAGTAAGGCAAGTTATAAATCTGTAGGGGAAGCTACAATACAGTGCGCTGTCAAGGTGGGTGAAACATCACCTATTGTCTCTGATTTTCCAAAGTTCAGCTGTGATATAGAAGGTATTCAAAACCAGAATCGCCAACAAAAGAGGCACAACAGAAGAAAGGACTCAGGAAGAAGTTAAGTAGCATGCCAGCATTTGAGAATTTACCCAATGAAGTCAGAACGGCTCACGTGTGAACTGTATTAGTTTATAACTAATTACTGCTTGTGCCATCCAAGATAGCAACTGTAACTCTGAAGGGCAGAGTTGAAGCAGGGAATAAATGGCAAACCTGTGAAATGCACAGCATATACTAACATTTGGAAGTGCACATGCCCTTGCCCCTTCACAACCACTGATGCTGCTAGGGACATCACGGAACTGGTGCACACAAGACAGACAGGGAATTGTGTGGAAGACAGACATCTGTCCTCCAGTGATAACTTCAGACACAGCAGATACAGCTTGCCAATACAGTTCAGTTCATCTTCCCTAAATTATTGCCATCGAATATATTTGATAGCAAATAGGGATTGTTTGGCTAAGCTGACTGATTTGTAAGTAAGAAGCTACTAACTTGTGTCCTGCATATTCATCACTGTAATAAAGTTGTCTAACTGTAAAGTTGGTATCGACAAACTGCCAGAAAATACGTTGATTTACTACTTTTTCCCCAATGATTAAGCCTGCATTTTCTTGCTCCTGATGCTGTTACTGCTGTATTTTCAGTAGTAGGCACTCTGAACAGAACAACTGCCCACTCCTCAAAGAATCTCCAGATCACAGTCCGTATGTCTAGAGTGTATTTAAAGCCTTTGTGCATGCAAGATATTTTGCAGTAGCAAATACAAGTCCCAGGACTTTAGGCAAGGGCAGCTGTTAACTCAGGCAGGAGCTGAGAGCTGAATCCTTCCGTGTGCAGTGTAAAGCATGGCTACGGGACTGCCTGCGGCAGTGCAGGTTCAGCCCAGAGGAAAGACCAGACGGGATTTCTGTGGAACTGGGCCAGAGCTATTTGGTGACTTGGTGATGTGGCCAGTTCGAGCCTTGGCCGTAAAAGGTTTTCATTCCTTGATGGCCTTTTTGGGAAGACCTGCTTCTTGCTGCACAGCCTGCCCTTGCAGTTGTACAGCACTGTCCACAGAGGATGCTGGAAGAGGGTCAGTGTTGCTTGATGGCTGCAAGAGCATCTAGGGTCCCAAGGGCAGTGAGTAGCTGCCCCATGCTCTGGCCTTCCTCCTCCTCGGCCACCAAGAAGGTAATTGCCAGCGAAGAGGCAAAGAAGTTTTGCAGGACCCTGCAGCAAAGGGGATCACAGCAGAATCTCTCTTCCCTATAATACTCTTCAGTGTTACACTCTTAACTAGTTGATCTGGGCCAACTAGCAACTGGCCCAATAATTTGCTGCTGTGGTTCAGGACTGTAGCATGAGCAGAGGCTGTTCCAAATAGGCAGCCTGCGTGTGGCAGCCCTGCTTTGGAGACCAGTTCAATTTAACGGTATGGTCACAAGCGATGCCAATTGGTCCCTGAGCCAGAAAACAAGCCCGTTGCCGTTTAGCTTAGTAGTACAGCTACAGCCCGTGGGACTGTGTTTGCTCTGTGTCTGCTCCAGTTTTCTATACTTCCAAGAGATCTCCTTCCCTCCTGCCTCTACTCCCTGCCGCCACAATGTTAATAAATCTTTAGTCACCATCTCCATGGCTGGGGATGTGCAGAGAGTGCCGAGCTGCAGAAGCATGTGGAAGCACTTCTAAGTTCCCTCCTCTATTGAGCTTGGCAGTAAAAACAGCCTGTGCAGAATGCACAGACTGGGGTTCCCTTCCCAGACCAATGGCTTCTTCCTCTCTTGCCAATGTGCGAGAGGCCACCCAAGGTTGCCAGCCTCTCAGGCTATTTCCTGATCAGAGTGTAACACCCTGACCTTCTTAAGCATGGCAGTGAAGCTGTTTTTCATCACTATGAAAAGCCCATCAGCAACATAAATAAAACAAGCAAAGGCAAGCTCTCCTAGGTTGCTTGAGATTTTAAGGTTATGAAACATTTAAGACATTCTCTGAAGCCAGAGGATGCGTAGGTTGCAGAATGGCAGTAAGGCCCACAGAACTGCACAGCAATTGAGACCTGATGAGACCTTTTTGTGTGGCAGTGATTCAGAAATAGCAGCTCAGCCTGTTTCCCAGATTGCATTGTATCAGTTGCGCACTGTTAGACTGACTGTTACAGTCTTGCAGTTGAAACGACTCTTTCTTTCAAGTAAATTACTGGTTAAGTCTCCAAGTCCCAGCTGCTTCCCGTTCCTTCCCTTACAGGCAGAGGCTGCTTACATTAAAACCCACCACTGGCAGTATTTGTGTTTCATAAAATATCGAGGACCTGACTTTTTGTGCGAACATTTCCATCAGCACAGAAATGCTACTTTAGCCTCACTTTGCACAGATGACTACATGTGGCGCAAAGCCTTAAGTTGTTCTTATTTGTGGATTTGCTGGGAGGGCTAAGGGAGCTGCACCTTCTTGCCCCCCTCCCTGTGTCGCAGAGCATAATGTGCACCTCTTCTACTGCAGTTGTAGCTGTTTCTGGCTCTGATTCTGCTGGGATGTTGCTCCAGCCCGTCCTGCATCTGTCCGCCAGAAATAATCCAACACTAGCGATGTCCTCTGTGTACTAAATGCTTTTTCCTCCTGCTCTCTTAATCTTTTGTCTTTTGCTTATTGTTTAAGATTTCTGAGACAGAGACAATCTTCTTATGAGTATTGCTAGCTTGGAGCACCGTGAGGCTTAGGTTTCTGGGCAGCGCTGCAGCAACAATGAAAAATAACAATAAAAGGTAGGTGCAGCTAATGAAATCTGTTCAGTTCAGTTGCATCCCATGATAAACCTTTCATTTTCTGAATCATCAATCTTCCTGCAGACATGACAGAATCTCTCCTTCGTGTTTCTTTCTGGCGTAGCTCGACCGGGCAGGACTTTGCAGCCTGTTCAGCAGATGTGGGGGACAGACCCTTCCTGCTGCCTTGCAGAAGTGCACAGTGGCACGGGCCTGTGGCATCTTCATATCCGGCAGTGTTTTCCCTTCCTGACATTCACATTCCCTTCCTCCCACATCCTGCTGTGGAAGAGTGTATGAGAAACATAAGAGCAGCCACACTGGGTTAGACCAAAGAGCCTTCCAGTCCTGTATCCTGCCTCCTCAGGGGCCATGTGCAGATAAATAAATATAAAAAAACCCCTTTAAAATGACAACTGCAATTTGGGTCCTAAGTTTAATTTACTCCTAAAGTTGTCCTAGGCTTCCTGCTAAAATCAAGTTGGAGTACAAAATATATGGTTCTATTGAATTTATGCATAGAGGCTAACAAGTGAGAATGGTGGAATGCTAATGCATTTAGAAATAAACCTCAATTTCTAATATAATTTACTTCCACAATCTTAATGAGAGAGACAGCTATAAAAAATTACAGCTTTACATACTAATTGGAAGAAATGCAATCTTAGAACAATAGCAGAACAAATACTAGATCGCTTTCAATTTATTTCTACAGTTTCCATATATAAATGCATATAACCTAATAGATATATCTACATTCAGCAAATAAAGCTTTGTATGTAAAGTAACAAGATATGGTACCCAGCACTTCACCGCATCCTGTCATTTAATCTAGTTGGCATGAACACAAGCTCTTTTGATCTGTACTAACTATCTTTATCTCAATGTAGATCTCATCCTCCTTATCTGTTATGTTAAAAAAGCTTTAATCAGAAGGTTTAAGCTAGTCTTATTGAATTATATTATTCTTCCTCCCTAAAACAAAGCTACATCAAGCTCAGTTTCCTTCTTTCCATGTACTTTTACATCTGTATTTTGATTAGAAATGTTATGTTTTCAAAAAGGAAAAGAGTCTGTGTTTAGTAGGTTTAAAGTCATTCTAATTTAATTTGAGTGCAGAAAAAAAGACATTTCCAGAGCTTTTTAACAGAAAGGTGAGTATAAGTTCACCTGGTCTTCGGCTGCCACATACGCTGTCCCCAAGTCCAGCAAACTGTATCACAACATGGAAAATTTTGGAGGTTACACTTCTTTTCCACTGTCCTAAGTGTCACTGCTACAGTTTTTTTTAGTTCCTGAAGATGTAAGACATCCCTGTGGGTTAGCCTCAAGACTCTATTCCCCTTCTTACCCTATCTGGTGGCTGGAACACAAACCTGGCAGCCAGATATCTTTGTCTCTCTGCCTGGAGTCACAATCCGCCTTGCAATAAAACACTGAAAACTCTCTATCCTGCCCTGCCTCCCTACTCCCTGCATATATCTGGCCTCTGTAGAATACAGGCAGAGACATAAGTTACCATAAACATGCCATTGAGCCAGGCAGCTGCCTGTAACTGTCCTTTTGCAAGTATTTGTCTTCTGATATGCCAGAAGAAACATCACGTACTCACCCCTCTTCCACTGAGTGGCAAGTTCACGTAGGCAGGCAGGTAGTGGCAGATGGATGTTCATGCTTCAGCTTACTCCTGCTACACCCCCGTCTGGTAACTTGCTGGTCTGCCCACACATCAGATTGCAAATTCATTAGATTACATTGCAAAGAAACAGGCCTCACAATCACAAAATGGCTATCCCAGAAATGCACAATGTGGCTAAGGCCCTTCAGACACAAGTGAACTACACATACTGACATCTCCCAAACTGGCCTGCTCGCTCCAACGTGGGATTTTAAAAGGTACCGTCTCATACTCTGCTTTTTAATGACTTCGGCCGTAACTTGACTTTAAACATGCTAGACCAGGAACTGTCATGAAATGGTCTGCAGCTCAGGTTACCCAGGTGCAGACTAGCTCACTCTTGAAATAGTTTAAAATGTGATGTTGCACAAGTTTAGACAAACACGTTTTAAACCTAAGCTACAGACTGAGCAGAGGTAACACAAAATTTGTCAGTTTAGTTTTAACATAGCGTAGCTGTATTCTCACTGACTTAATCTCATTTAAGTCTGCATTGGTTTAGCATTTTCAGCGTGATTGCTGAATCTAGAGGTTTAAAACAGAGACTGACAGAATAAAAGGGAATGTTCTCTGTGGTTGGATGTACTGGCTTTCTAGTAATTGATAGAAAAGGCTTGTGGTGGACACCTGATAAAAGTATCTACTTAAAAAGGTTGAATTATTTAATGAAGTATCTCTGCTCCTTTCATTAAGACTCACATTAAAAGGCCAAAAAGAGTGTTTAGTGTCAGCAGAAGCTGGACTTGCAGACAAAGCAATTCTATTGCTTTATTTTCTCCCTTAGGATGACTGTAGATGCCTATTACAACCACCTTTTGCTTTTGGTCTGATTTTAGCATCTGTATTTTTATTCTGCCAATGATTCATTAACCCTTTTGTTACGAGTAGCTTCTAGGATCCTTCTTTGTATTCACACCAGATTCACAGCAGAAGAATCTAGGCTATTTTTTTATTTATCTTGTCTCACACATGAGCATCTCTAAAAGCTTATTCAGTGGCATTGTTTCTGGGAGTTGGCGTTGTCACAGCTGGTCTGTATGTCAGGCATGGTGCTTTGCATGACCCAGGCTGTAAGCATAATGTTTCCGGTGAGGTCAAGACTACAGGATTTGGCCTCCATGTCTGCTCTGCAAAGAACATTGACTCCGCAGGAGTCGATATATAGTATGTACAATGAATGAGATACATCATAATAAAGGAGTAATTATCTTAAAGATGTCTGTCACTTTAACTACTTTGGAGAAAATATTCAGGATTGTTTTCTGTTGTTTTGGGAACAATAGAGAAAAACTAATAATCATTCACAGGCCTCTCAGATGAAACGGCTTCCATTAAGTACCAGATGGCAGTATGGCTTTTCTTGGATAGATCTTTGTATAGATATCCATATATAAAATCATAATATTTCCTCAGAGTGGCACCAGCATAAAACAATTGAATTTATACGAGCTGTATCTCAATCGGATTTTGGCTGGGATAAATGGAAATCCTTAACTCCTCACTCTCTGCTCTTGAAAACCAAACAAGCAACACAGCCATTTTAAGCAAAAAACGAATGCTTATATACCTAGCAATCCTCTGCGTGAACTGCCTCAAGAAATTCCAAGACCTATGGCACTCAGTATAGGAACTCCAGGTAACTGAACAGAAGTATGTATCTGTAGTAGTTTGGAGTCAGTAGCAAATCTATAACAAATGTAAGCCACTAGAAGGAGACAAAGAGCCACACTGTATGATCATGAAATACACTGAGTCCGACCTGTACTGCATTAATGCTATACGTGGTTACAATCTTCTACAAACAGAGTTGGTTGAATCTGAACATTGATCAGCATTTTCCTTTGATCTTGTAATTGAAACGAAATATTGGGTTTAGGAAAGAAGATTCTGGTAGAAACTTCCTACCTAATGTTTGGTAAATCGATTAGTCTATGAATCAACTTCCCCCTCTGTATTTCCCAACCTGTGACATGTGAATACTGAGGTAAGAATGAACTAAACATATGTCAAGTGTTCCAAGGTCCTTGTAGACACCTGGCACACCGGAAGTGCAACGTATTACTTTATTTAGGAGTTCAGGTCTTCCTATTTCTCTGCTACCCTTCAGACTGTTGCATTTCTGAATTTTATTAAAAAAAAAACCTCCTAAATTCCTTTTTACCTACAATGCATAATGCTGTAGTTGTACTAGTAAAAATGAACAAGATAAAATAATTAAGACTGTGTTTTTTGAAAATAAGAAATGGTTATGAAAATTCAATTAAACATTATATTATTACACTAAAATATTAGCAGACAGTAGGGATACCATTCCCTACCCCAGTGGTTCTACTATCCTTACGTGCATCCCACATAAAACAGAAAGGCTCTTAAAGAATCCCTGTGTTTGCTGCTTTCATAAATACCCTGTTATTAAAAAAATATATAATTATATTGCTTTTTCAGCCATTTTTGGTTGAAACTGAAAACCTAAACCTCTAAATCTCCTGGAGGAAAAGGAGATGACAAGATGTAAACAAGCAACTACTCCATCTGAAGATCTTTAGATATGTTTCCAGCTAGGGGTTATGGAGAAAGCTACTCTTTTGCAGTTCATGCTGATTTAATTAGAATGAACATAGTATAGCACTTAGATGTAAACCAACCTACTAAAAGGAAGCTCACTTTTGCAATATTTTAAATTGCATTGAAGGCACAGCGAAGTGCACTGAAGCTAAATAAGACCCCAAACTTCTAGTCCTTGTTCCCCTTACGAATACACTCTTCCACTTTCCCCAACCTTGACCTTGTCCTTCTTCAGACTGGACCTGGTTTTCCTTTCCTTGAGAAACCCTGATGCTGAGTAAGCCAGCTCAGCACATTCCCTTCAGGCAACCAGCCACGGCTTAATCAGCCACATACACTTCTGTGAAGCTAAATAAGACCCCAAACTTCTAGTCCTTGTTCCCCTTACGAATACACTCTTCCACTTTCCCCAACCTTGACCTTGTCCTTCTTCAGACTGGACCTGGTTTTCCTTTCCTTGAGAAACCCTGATGCTGAGTAAGCCAGCTCAGCACATTCCCTTCAGGCAACCAGCCACGGCTTAATCAGCCACATACACTTCTGCGTAACCTATAGTTGAGAACAGGCCCTCCTCAAGCACACTGAAGGATTCCAGTGATCCTATCTTAATCTGCCTTGGAGGGGATAGGCTGCAGACTTTAATTACAATAAGCTTCAGATGAGATTGTGAACAGAAAGGAGGCGAAAGAGGTCTTTGGCTAGTAATGCCAATACTTTTGATGTGGATACTGACTTCTGTTTTACTATTTATCAGAATGTAAATCTGTAAAATGCGGATCTTATCTTTGGGAGCCACAGATGTGTTTGTACAATCTTCCAGTCAGCAAGCTCTCACAGGGGAGAAATATTAATCCACTGCATTTTGAACCCAGACTTATTTGCTGAAATCTTGAGGAGAAACACCGTGGAAATTACAACCAGTAACGCCGTTAGAAACCAACCCTCATTCGAGGATGAGGTGAAGATGTGCCCCCTCAGTCAGGAACTGCTGCCCTCCCCGGGGGATGCCTCCGCGTAAACAAGGGGCCTCTGGCATTAAGGGACCAGCTCCAAAACCAGTTTGCGCCTCCCTTTCTCCGGGGAGCAACTGGAAGTGTTTGGGAACAGCCGGAGACGTGCCGGCTCTTCGCCTCCTCCACCTAAACGAGCTGGCTGCTGAAAAGGTTGTTTTCTGCCCTAAAAGAGCGGCCCCTTTCTTTTTGTTACGGACGGAAATCGCCGTCATCACCGTCACTGGCACGTCACCGGAACGCCGGCTACACGCGGTGAACACCCACAGTATGGGGAGGGGCGCGTGAGCGTACGAGAAGGGGTTACGTGCCAGGACGCGGCGCACACCCCCCCGTTACC
>NW_009188040.1:0-9107 GCF_000690835.1 Fulmarus glacialis
GGGGGAGGGGGAGCGCGGCGGTACCGGGGGTTTATGGGCACTTCTTAGAAATCAGCTGTAAGGGGGTACGGCTCTGGGGAGAGGAGCACGTCGTGTGCCTTTTGTTTCAAGAAAAAGTGCTCTCTGTGTGTGTCCCCGTGTGTGTGTGTGTCCCCGTGTCCGTGTGTGTTTCCTTGGCACCGGGAGAGGAGACACGAGCAAAGCTCGCGCAGAGTGCCCTTTTTTGGACTCCTGTCTACAATCCTGCCTACTTTGGGGCTGACTGAGAGCCCCGGCCATCGCGGAGGCGTGCCTTTGCTCGCACACGCACACACACGCACGCACCCAGGTTCAGGGCATACCTTGGGACCGGCTTACAGCTCACATGACAGCTGCGTTTCCTAGGAAGATGGGGCGAAATGTATATGCACGGACGCACAGGCGCGCCCACGCAGACACACACACATACACACACACACTTTGCAGATGTTGCTCTCCGGCACAGGACTCGGTCCATGTGGTGCCCCAGCCTCGTGGATGTGCCTCCCCTATCTTTTTAAAGTGTTTTCTGAACTCCTAAAACTTTCCCCTCCGTCCATAAGAAAATGGTTTCCATTCCAACATCCTCGCAAATCTAGGAAAAAACCACCCCAACCCAAAAAATCCCCAACAGCAAAACCCTACATTGATTTTGCACAATGCATGTGATTGTGTTCTGTTTGTAGCCACTGCAAATAATGCCCTTGTTCTGCTTGGCTTATTTCGCTCCCCCTGTTAACTTGGCTTAACTTTGATGGAGAAAATTTGAATTGGCAATGCCAAAATTTGTGACCATCCTCTCTGAAGCTCTCCTGTGAGCTGATGCGGAAGGGCATGGTGAGGTGTATACGAAGACGTATATATGGTGCCATAGGAGCCTGCTCCTCGTGCAAAATAAAATCAGTAACGCTCACAGATACTGGCTTATACAAATATATTCTGCTGTGGGAGTGATAAGAGCCAGACTACTGCTGTTTTCAACCCCTTCATCATTAACACTGAAGCTCACCTTCCAGCAACTCATCAGCTGTTCATGTGTAAATTCAAGTGGAAGAGTGGAGTATATACATTATTGCTCAAGGTACTGGCCATGATACTGCGAATCTCGAAAACTGCACTTTTTACAAATCAGATCTTTTTAGATAATTAAAATCAACTATTCCGTTTGTTTTCTCTGTTCTTTAGTCAGTAGTGATACCTTTCAGATACCACCTTGAAAGGGGCACCGTACATAGCAGGATAAAAAATACCTGATTTTCTGTGTGAAGAATATGGCGTAAGAGTAGGTAGAGACTTTTCCTCGGGAAATTAAATTAAAGATGTGTTGGAAGAGAGATCAGCCTTGCTTAATCCCCCGATGGGTGACTGCACCAAGGCTTTTCAGCCTTCTTTTGTCCTCTTGCTCATTTTGTTAATTGACCAAAAGAGGTCGCAGGTTGTCCAGGATTGAATTAGAGACTCAATAAATCTGTGCGAGCCCATCTACAAAGGGGGAATTGATCAAGCACAATATACTGCATGTTTCGTTTCAGGGTTGGGGTGGGTGGTTTTTTTTTTGAGACTATTGCAAGAAAACTTGCTGTTACCTTTTTTATTTTACTTTGGTTTTAATAACTGTTCGTAGGTGATGAAGTCTGAAAATCTTTGGGATTGTC
The DNA here is from genome assembly GCF_000690835.1 of Fulmarus glacialis. Lineage (NCBI taxonomy): Eukaryota > Metazoa > Chordata > Aves > Procellariiformes > Procellariidae > Fulmarus > Fulmarus glacialis. The sequence goes on from NW_009188040.1 coordinate 1,674, forward strand.
TGGCAGTGAGTATCAGGAGAACTCAGATTAGGTCTGGCAGAAAGAGGCGGCCTTCTTCCTTTCTGCTCTAGCAGTAACACAGTAGGGTAGCACTGTACACTGTACGTATATAGGCATCTTTTCAGTTGGGGCGAGCTTTTATAGCATGCTGCTTTCAAAACTGAAACAATAATGCAGGGGAAATGCTGAGAGAAGATAAGTAAAATGGGGCAAAGGGAATTAGGGGACGGAAGGAATGAAAGAGAGCAACCCTTTTCCTTCTCCACAGTCATACACCTCTTACTTACACACTAATACCAGTGTAACTTGTATTTTTAAATATACAATTGGTGAACTTAGTATATATTTTTAAATAGCATAAACCAAGGTTAATGCAACATCAAGGTACTTTGAACAAAAAGCACTCCAAATGGAAAATTAACACTGCCAAAGATGTGGCTGAATCACCTTTGCAGTAAATGAGTAGAAAGCCAGTGATGTGTCAAAGATCAGGTCAGCCTAACAGCTTTTGCTAAACAGTTAGCTGTTTGCACTGTCTTAACTGATGGGCACTGCATTACAATGCATTTATATGAATGACAGAATTTGGTTCAAAGCCCTACTTGGCAATCAGAAGACACATACCAATGTATCTGGAAAGCCAGATAAGAAATTTATAAAGAAAAAACCGAAAAACCCCAACACACACCTGTAGCTAACAGCTGAATTACACTTACAGACCAAACCTTAGTAATATCGATGGAACTCTTCTATGTGGACAAGGGCAAGGGCTAAATATGCAAAGTAGCAATGTTTATAAAACTGTACCAAATCTGAACTTCCACATTCACATTTACTGTTTATTCTTGAGGCTTTGCAAATTTTTTCCTGTTTATTTAGTTTTACTGGGAGAAGAGGGAGAGACAAAAGTCATGTAGGGTTATACTGAACCAGTTCTAGATGATGGAGAGCAGAAGAGAAACAACTGAAAGGCACTGTGCTTCGGAGAATCTCACGTCCTCCTCCCATTGCAATAGAGAGTGAAAGTGTAATTTATGGAAGCACAGAAAGGATGCACTTTATTTCCCCTTCCACTATCCTCCCACCTCCTTCATGTTCATCTCTCTTCTCTAGTGCATTAGCTGAACTTGTACCTTTTGTGTACTTGTTTATTGGTGGCTGGTTGCTAGAGGGACAAGACATGTGGAGTTGTGGTTGAAGCAGCTCTACTTTCCACTGCATGGTCACATTACATTTTGGAGAAATCCAGAGTTTTTAGTGTAGTCCTGTTGTACTGCATATGGTTACACTACCCAGAATTTAACTCTCAAGAATGTGAGCTTCCCTGTATAATGCCATTTTAAAACTTGTGTAATTTTGCAACTCTTTTTTTTAGACCAAAAAAAAACCCTTCACAGAAATCCAGAGATATATAGCTCATCTTGGGTTGAGGGCTAAATCCACATTTGCAAAGCATCCTTTAATTTGTGTCTCTCTGCTCCTCTTTTTGCAGACTTTGGAGTTTTATGTACAATAAACTTCTGAAGTCAGCAGAAAGTAGGATTTCCTCAATATGTTCTTGTTTTTCAGAGGAAGAATACTCAGATTTACAATGAAATCAGTTGATACAATACATACTTTAAACTTAATTTAAATGATACTTTCTAGATCACAAAGGCGACGATTAAGACCTCAGCATTATTTGTCACCTGTCTGTAAAAATACAGTTTAATGAGAATTTCCTGCAGACCTGCTCCTGGTTTGGGGCGAGACAGAACATCTCAGGCGTTTTCCGGCTCCCCCTCTTAAGCCAAGTGTGCAGGCTTACAAAGTAGAAAACTGTACTGGATTCCTCACAAATGCCACCCTGTGCTGCTTGTCTGAAGATGCCAATCTGAATTCAGTGTGACAGAACAAACAAGAACTGAATTTCGAAGCAGATAAATTAGGAAACAAAAGGAGAAATAAATTCTTTGTTGGGAAGCCAACTGAATTGAGACATTTTACACATCAGCAAAGACTTTTCAGGATTTGTCCCTTTTTTTTGCTACCAGAGGCATACATAATGAAAGGACATATATTGGCGGTATTACAGAAACAGTTACCAAACACTTCTCTTTACTAATTGAGATGTCTTGTTAACCATAATAGAAGAAAGGAACATAGCTGATAGGTTTCCTATTACAAAGCTCTTATCCAGAAAGGTGTTCATTATATAGTGTGTCATGGCAATAAAAATCTTACGGAATTTAAAGAGAACAGGGGGATTAGACAAGGAGGAAAGGAAGAAAAAAATCTAGCTCTCAGGACTTCTTCATAAGAAGAGAAGAGATTGCTGCTTTACCAGATGTTCCCCACACCCACACCGCAGCCAGCAATCTGGGTATTGTGCAAGTTCCAAAATGCAGGTGTCATAAGAGGTAAAAGGAGAAATGCTGTTGCTTCAAAAGTGTACAGTCTGCTGGAGCTAGATTTACTGACACAATTGAACTTCTGTCCGCAAGTAAAAAAAAAAACAAAACATAATAAAAAAATCATATCCTACTTTAAAGTCTCAGTGAGGTGTTGAAGTGGAAAGATAAGTGATTTTGGATTACTGGAAGCAGACTGCAGCTGAGACTGGAATGCATGAAGAACTGACCTTCTTTATGTGTATTTGATTTTGAATGAATACATTAAGTTTTAGGTCATTCTATAAATTAGTGGATCATGAACATACCTCATGTTAAGGTGGATTTACATACAATCAGGGTCAGAAGACAAAAAGTATAAGAAACTATGCAAGAAATTAATTTAGCATGAGCTGATTCTTTTCTCTATTCACCAATCCCATCCCTTCATGACACTATGTTACAGTACAATAAATTCTCACTATATTTGTAAAGTATCATCTATATTATGTATATTATAGAAAAAAGGCAGTAATTTTAATGCCTGCAAATCTAGGTGCCTTGTTACCATGTGGCCTTTGGAAAAAGTCACAAAGAAAAGACACTCTTAAGAACTTTGCAGGATATAAGTTGAGCAAGAAAAATACCAAGCTGTAAAATCGTCTGTCACAGACTGGTGTTAGAGCTAAAAGCATATGCTGTGAATTCTGTTGAGAAGTTTCCCCTTACCAAAAGCATGAAGTTTTCTGGGGCAACCTGTGTGCAAAAGACGATAGATAGTTTTAACCCGGTTGTTTTAATTACCCAAGTTAAAATCAACCATTTCTAGCTGAGAATGGCATCTCTAACATCCTATATATTGCCCTAGCCATTGAACTATTGATTGTAAATTGGCAATATTTGTCATACCTTCTCTCTTTGCAACTCTACTTTTTTATTTTGCTTTATCTTGGATGTCAGACTATGCATCTTAGTCAATGCTGGGCAGCATGGGATACCCAAAGCCTCTTTGGCCTCACAGATCCTTTCTTCTTAGATCACACTGGGCAGGTCTCAGATCTATATGAATGTCTACTGTTCTGTATCTCAGCCCTCTGGGTGCTAATGCCTAAGGAAGTGATAGGCTACGATCCTATAATAACCAATTATTATACACATAATTTTTACCAGGTATGCAAATAATATCAGGAAAAACACTCATATTAATTACCATCAGTTCCAACTCCAGTTTACTCACCTATTGCATTTCTTTGACTAGGATTTTAATCTTTGCGAAGACAGCAGTATTCATACTTTCCACTTCATAAGCAATTCATAATTTTGAGTACCTTTGCTAATTAATTAAATAATTTTGATGTCCACTATAAGAATGCTGACAGAGACCAAGTAATAAGTAATTTCTGATCAGCAGACCCCTTTTAAAATGTCTCAAATATCAATTCCAAATCAATGGTCTTTTTTTTTCAATGTATGTCCATATTTTTAAGAAGACTTCAGAAATAATATTGTTCTCTTGGACATGCAGGGCATACTTTCAATAAAAGATACTAGTTTGTAGATTCTGAAGTGCTTGTTGCACAATATATGCCTAACAGGCCTGTTAGGTGTTCAGTCTGAAACCTATTTTCTTTACAATGGCATGCGACAAGAGTAGGGCATGCACAGAATTATAAAGGCGCAAAATCAGGGTACAAAAATTGTACCTTCCTGTAGGAAAAATAAGTTTGCTATACTTATTAGGATTAGTGTACACATTTTAAAATGTAAGAGAAAGTCTTATCCATAAGAGGTGCTTAACTGCTTGTTTCACAAGCAAGTTTTGTTTGATAGATGCTTTGCTGATTGCAAATATGTTGTCAATGGGTATTTCAGCCTTTTCCCAAAGCAGAACAGGAATAACGAAATCAAAGCATGGCTGAGTTTAATACTTGCTGGAAAAATTTGAATGGCTCCACAACAGTGAAGTATCTCTTGATGATAGAAGACTGGCACAGTGCAGTAGTATCACTATGAGCGATCCGATCCTAAATCCATCAAATATAATAGGAATCTCTGTCCTTTTAGGAGCCATTAGTTAGGGTCTTTAGCTGGAGTATAGCTTCGTGCATGAATTTGGCCACTGGATGTGGAAACTGCAGAAAGGGATCCTCAGATCCGCTACAGACTGAAAGGAAGAATTTCCCAGGAACACAACAGAAAAACACTTTACTTTTTTTTTTTTTTTTTTAATATAGTCACATTCTCAAGTCTGCGCAGCCATACCTAGAAAGAGAACAGAAATACATATGACGTATTTGATGACGCATGCTTAGTATCCCATGCTGTCTGATGCTTCTTGTTGTTGTTTTGTTTTTCAAAATTCCATCTCCCTGAGGGTTAGTCAGAAAATTATCGTGATTTTTTAAAAAAGATTGTAAATAGGCTGATTCCAAATTTCAGCATAGTTATCCTTGCACAAAGCCTATCTCTGCAATTCACAAGAGTGTTGTATGTCTTGGTTTTGGCTCTGAGCCACAAACTCTGTCAGTTCTTAGGAGAATCTGGAAAGTCAAATCTCAGCATACAAACAAACATTCTGTTTCTTCTGTGTACAGTAGTTTCTCAGAAGGATAAATGTCACAAATGATGCTGGAAAGATATGTACATCTCCTTGTTATATATGCGGGTGTGACCAGAAAACAAGGAGGCTAAATCAAATCCTGTTCCTGCTGCTGAAGTCGTTGGCAATATTCCTGATGACTTGGGGGGCATTTGGGTCTGAACTATTGAGTGGCCCTTTGATGCATGTGCATGGACATTAGATCTAGCAGACTAGTGCAAAATACAGCCCCAAAATGCACCCAGTGCAGAAATAGGAGCTTCTGTACTCACTGCTTCAATTTACTGATCTGATAGCACTGCAACAAACTACTTGTTCATGTAGATTTTTATAGGCACCTGGAGTTACAGCACAATCCCTTAGAAATTGTCTGTTGTTTATTACAGGAAAAGGACTGTGGTCTGTACATTATTGAACATTATATTTAAAGTAACTTGAAAATGTGGGCACTTGAGGCTCACCTGCTGACATTTAGGATGAGAGGAAACGGCCTCAAGTTGTGCCAGGGGAGGTTTAGACTGGATATTAGGAAAAAATTCTTCACTGAATAGGTTATCAAGCATTGGAACAGGCTGCCCAGGGAAGTGGTTGAGCCACCGTCCCCTGGTGTTACTTAAAAGATGTGTAGACATGATGCTTAGGGACATGGTTTAGTGGTGAACTTGGCAGTGTTAGGTTTACAGTTGGACTTAATGATCTTAAAGGTCTTTTTCAACCTAAATGATTCTATGATTCTATGATCTCTGAAGAGAAGTCAATGTGGAGCACATCTCTACAAATGAAACACTACTAGCTGTCAGTTAAACAAAATAATCTCTCACGGGGAGTTAGTTTTAGGAAGGCACACTATGGCAGTCACATAATTAGTGGAATCCATTTCACCTTGTGCTCTCACTGGTTTAACTGTCCTTTCATAACATTGCTAAGAAATAAGAACAACTCCACTGAAATCAATGGAGCTAGAATCGTGAAAAGTTGGCAGGAGGGGAAAGAGAATGAAGCCATGCATATAAGAGCTCACCTGGCAGTAAATTTGGGAAGATAACACTTCACAAGGAGATTAAGAGAATGAATACATCTCTCACCTCACTAGCTACAAAATGTAAAGGACACTAGGCATTATTATTATATGTTGGTATTCAAAGTACAACCTGTTCAAGAAGTTATGTATGGGATGGGAGTTTTGAATCCAGAATTCAACTCTGAAGGAAGCTGTCCTAGAAGTCTCCCTTAGAAAACTACTAAATGGTGGATGAAAATTGACAGAATCTGTTGTAACTTCTCACATTGCCCAGCACTTCCTCCCCCTGCAAACAAGAAAAATTTCCCAGACTTGCAGAAAGATCAGTCTACCCCTGTCCTTATTGGCTTCTGTATCTTAGTCTCTTCTTTAGACTATTTCTGCACTAAAAGTCTTTGTTGAGTTCAGCCAGATTGGTCAGAAGTGTGATGATAGAAATTTTTACTGAGAGATATATAGTTTTAAATATAGCTTTATTATCACAGGAGGACATGGAAAGGGTTGTACTGACAAAGATAATAGCCCTGTTTCTGCAGCTGTGTGCATTTTGTACGACATAAAACTGTTTCAGTCTACTGGAAAAGTGACTTTAAGCAGAGGCTTCCTGAGATTTCTGAGCCCATCCACAATCAAATTTCCTAGCAAGAGTTTTTATTTTTCTAGACAGAGGGCAAAGATAAGGGCTGTCTCTTTTCCTGTTCCTATTAAAAAGTTTACTCTTCATTTTAACCAACCTAATTAATTGCCTTAAATTGCTTCTAGTTGATAAATGCTTCTCTAAGGAAAACACCAGCATGACAATTATAGTCACTTTCTTCCATGGACTACATATACAACTGCATATTTTTTTGCTATTCTTTTGAATAAAAAATAGATGCCCAATGTGGTTTTGCAAGAAATAAGCCATAGCAGCATTTTATAATTAATACAAATGATAACTGGTCGACTGACAGACGACGCTGCATCAGAACTTCTCAAACCCTGAATTATGAGACCAATAAGTTCAAGAAAAAGCCTATTGCAGGCTTGCTGTTGATAACACATACCAACACACCATAAGACTTTCACTAATACTGCCAGTTTCATTCAGTATATACTCTCCCGTAAAATCTTCATTGGTCTTTTATGTTCTTAGCACTGCAAAAAATCAGCTTATCTGAATGCAGTGCATGACTTTAAACTATTTTTCTTCTTTACTATTGAAGTTTTTGTTATTTAGTATTTTAAGTTAAATCTGCTTAAGGACTGACTTGCCTTATAACTGAGAATATGCTCAGATGAGACTGGGTTAATTTAAAGCCACTTTAGAGAGAGACTAGGTCATATTTTCTAAGCTAGGCAATGTCTCTATTAATCTAAGGACCTGACCCCCAAAATATTTATTATTATAGGAACAGCATGTTATTATATATAATAAAATAATAATTATTATAATAAAAATAGCT
>NW_009188041.1:0-91229 GCF_000690835.1 Fulmarus glacialis
TATATAAAGTTATTTTGAGGCATCCACTTGTCTCTGAAATGGCTGTTGGTGACAACTATTCCAGGACATGACTGGCCAGGTGTCTGCAAACATTGTACTGCCTGCCAGGCTAACTGGGTTTCACCATCTCAGTAGAACGGCTTGAATTCTAACGAAGAGTAATAGAGACACAATAAAAATGCTTGTAGAATAGAGGATGAGGCTTCTACAGGTAAACAAGTTAGCTTTTGTCTTTGGTAGACCTAATTAACTGGAGTAAAAAAATCAGAACAAATAATAAATAAATAAACTAACCTTCCAAAACCCAGCAGCAGATTGCTACATTAGCATGAATATTTCATGTCTGATCTGAGGATGCCCACACAGAATTTTATTTTGTTCTGGGGTTTGTTGCTTGTCTTAACTAGAAAGAAAAAAAACCGCAGAAGTTCTTCAAGGTCTTACCTACATGTCTCTGCTCCCAGTATTTCATGCAGGGACTGGTACCTCTTGTACATTTAGACCAGCTGTGTGCAACGTGGAATGGAAAAAAAAACTGGAGGAAGAAAAAAAGCCATTTCCACTTGGACAAAAAGACTAAAAAAAGATCAAGCAAAGCTCAGCCCTGTCAAGAGTTATCAATAATAAAAGGACCTGACAGCATTTGGCTTAAACTTGTCCATTTCAGGCAAGGATAGTCCGTTCTTTCAACAGTTCTGAAAGGGAGAAAATGGCACGCACGATCCTCAAAGGGCTGCACCACAGCTCCTGTGCCCGTCATATGTCAACATACATTAGGTTTCCTTTTCTGCTGGGGAACGGCTGTCAGTCTGATGGCTCAGTGTACTGATGTTTATGACATTAATAGTGCTTCCGGGGGACCTGGAAGGCTGAAGTGCTTTGTTGCGCGTGATGATTTGGGGGACGGAATGGAGGTTAATGATCAGAGGGGTTTGGATCAGATGGTTTGGTGGTGGCACCTCGGTTGTCAGGTTCCTTTCACCCTCCCAACCCTTGCTGTTCAATTAGAGCCAGGTGGAGTTAATTCACCTTTGGCGATGCTGTTGTTACTGGACCACAGTATCACGCAAAAGAGACACTGGTAGGGAAATTAAAGTGCAGATGCAGGTGAAAGGCTGTGATCATTGTCACTGTGGCATTTGCTTTCCAACTTCCTCTTAGATTGAATGGCAGCCTCAATAGCCATGAGCTGAGTATGTATTATCCTAGTGAAGCCGCGGCCTTCCCAGCCAGGAAATTGGTCCTGCTCTCTCACAGGCACGTTTGCCTGTTGGAACAAGAACAATAATAGATGTTTTAGAAGACTTGGTTCCTTCCTTGTTTTTTCTTTTTCTTTTTCTTTTTCTTTCTTTTTTTTTTTTTTTTTTCCCTTTGAAAATCTAGCCTGCTCTTCTTTTTCATGCAGCCTCCAGGAGCACAGATTACCTCCCCTTATCCACCCACTGACTGCAATGATCTTCAATAGCAATGCTGTTATTAAACAGGATTGCAGATGTCCTTTGAGGCTCCAGTGTGGATGAAGCTTTGGTGTTTTGCTAGGTTTACTACAAATGTGCAAAGACCACATTTTTCAAGAGGAGCTAATGATTCCATGTTCACTTTTAACACTCTTTAATACTAATATAAAGCATCTGCAGGCCACGGTGAGTTTGGTCATCACTTTTTCATCATCAAACTGTTTTTTTCCCAGCACCTCAAATAAAAAAGAATGACTGACAAAATGTCATACACACTCTTATATTAATAAATGACAGAGCCAACACTCACAAAGAAAAAAATATATATCCTTTACATTTTGGAGGCAGAAATCCTGCCAATTTTAATTGAGGACTTGTATGCTTAGGATTTGAAAAATAAAATGATGAACATGAATTACATAGACCTTGTGCTCAGCACACTCTACACATGTGATCAGACTTGACCTTGCAATGCTCCCAAGCCTCTGAGGGCAGAGGGGAGGTTTTTAGAAACACAGGTAAGAGGCAGGTATCCAACTCCTCTTCTTTTTCAGTGATATTTTGGCATCTAGCCATGCTTTCTGTTTTGGAAGATGTCCTATCAAGTGACTTAATTTTGTTACAGAGAGAATCTTTGGCATTTAAGATCTGTTAACTTGATCACAGCTTCTGGCAAACAACCGGGATACGGTAAAACAAAGAAAAGAAGATTTAGAGCCGGAGTAAAGAACAAAATGAGCACAAATAGATAACTATCAGTCAGGCATTTTATATGGAGGAAAGGAGAACACACAGAGAGGTTCTTTGACAAAATATTCACAAAACAAAATAATGATATGAAGTTGTAATAAATTACAGTAACAGAAAGATATACCAGGAAAGAAAAGGCTCAACAAATCTGATGACTGCCCTGAAGAATAATGGAGACAAATCTCATTACAGATTTCCTGTGATGTTATCTGCTATATCACGTATAGTGCGAGCAGGAACACAGAATAACTTTCACCAACTGTACTTGTATATTGTTATGTTTGACAAAGTATAGTATTAGGCAGCTACAGCCTGAGTTGGTGAAATAACTAGGTGGCTATGTTCACTCACTCACTGTATTAATTTAAAAAGTTAATAGCAAAGTTACAAATCATAAAATTGTAGAATAATTTAGTTTGGAAAGGACTTCTTGTAGGTCAGCTAGTTCCAACCCCCACTTCTCCAGTGCAAAGCAGAACTAACTTCAAATGAAAGGATGAAAAAAAAGAAGATAGTTCTGTTTTATTCTAGAGGATGCCTAGACATGTTTTTCTTGTGAATTTTTCTATGGCCTCTATTTGTAGCGCATTTTTTACCATTTTCTGAGGTCTCTTTGCTGCAAGCCCTTGTACTTTAGATGCAAATCAGGTAGACTGTACCTGAGCGTTAATATTTAACACAGACTTATGGGAAAGGCAGTAACTAAAAGTGACAGCTGCATTTTACCAGAGTGAAGGTTGTGAAGTGGCACCAAGGACTGTTTTTTCTTTCTCTTAGTCTTAATTGGCAATTTGCTTAGCAAGTTTTTTGTGTAACATCTCTAAAATAGAAGGATAGACCTTGAAGCAAGAAGCAAACTGGAATTGTATTTGAAGTGGCAGGAGAATGGCATTTTATGAGGAGCGGAGGCTTTTTGTTGTCACAGGAAGTATTTTGTGTGTCTTGTCTGATAGAGAGGCTTTGATAGACAGGCAGCTAGAGGCCATTTGATGGCAAATTCTCCAAGCTGCTTGATTCTGCTCAACAGATATGGAGAGCCTGGTCCTTGGAAATGCTTCAAGCTTACGGTACTCTTGAGACCCAGCTTCACACATTCATGGTACCTTGGTAGAAGCTGTGAATTCATGTTGTTGTAATTCATACATATCCTTGTTGAAACCGAGGGCCCTTTCAGGAAGGATTCCTGGATCTCCTCTCTTCCAGCCTTGTCTGGGTGTTGCAAGAGCGATTGTAGGCAGATGGCTGAGTCAGCACACACCTGTACTGCAGGTATGTGCACGTCAATAAATACCTGAGGTTGCCCCATTTCTTTCCTAAGGTGTGTTACCTGGCTGGCCTTAAATCTCTCCTTAAGAGTGTTCCTGCAAACCAGTCTGGCTAGCTGGTGACTCTGACACTGCAGTGGCCTCTTAGGCATCGAGCAGATGCAGAGTGTCTCGCTAACTCTGTCACTACTTCATTTTCACTTGATCCTTTTAAGCTTTATGCCTCTTTTACAGATAGAGCTTTCCATGCAGAGAAATGAGGCAAATCATAGGTTAAGTGATCGACTCAAAGTCACACGCAGAAAGTGTAACTGAGCAAAATATTGAATTTTCATCTGCGGATTTCTATTCCAGCACTTTACAATCAGATCGTCTTTTAAATTCAGTTTCAAATGGGAAGAGACAAGGGCTGAGGAGTTTCAAACATTTTCTTATTATCAATCATTCACATATTTCCAAGCCTGAGAAAATAACATGTTGAAGACAATTCAGATTGGCAGGCATATTTTCAGAAATGGATACATGATGTCTAAACTCTGGCTTGCATGACAAATACACCCTTGCTACAAAAATCTGACACAGACTTTTACCCTCCAGAGTCAGGTTTTGATCTCAGACCATTCCCGAGAAGGTGTGGCATTGTCTCACTGTCTGTCGGCTTCAGGTTTGCTGCACATCTACACTTCTCCAGGCTGAGAAAAGCAAACTATTGGCAAATGTCTAAGTCCAAAACTTATCAAACAGAGAAACGAAGCACAGCATATAGTAAATGATGTTGACCATTAATTCTGAGGTATCCTTAATTTGCCTCAAAGATCATGACCTTATTCTTATGATTGATTTGGAGGAGGGATTTGAAAGCTAGATTTTCACTGCAGAAGATAATAAATGGGAATGAAGTATGAATAATAAGGAGCAGAGCAAACACATTCAGAAGGATTTGGATAATTCATTAGGTTAGGCCTGAGAATAACAAATATATTTCAGTGAAGACAATTGCAATGGAATCCAGAAACTTCAGAGATGACCCAGGAGATATCTTACAAAGGTGGCGGAAAAAAAAAATCTCTATTCAATCCTCTCTGCAAATTATCCCTGTATTTGTTATTTCATCCATTAATTGAATGGATAACGTGACATCTACAGAGCTCCTTTCCTTGCAGCCTTTACATGATGGTCAGACTTTTCAAAAGTATGCAGCACCACAAGCAAGGTTATGTTTTTGGAGACAGTCTGCTCTCATACAGCTGTGTGAAAAGCAAACATCAGCTCAGAGAAGGCATTGAGTTTCTTTGCATGTGTAACTTGCTTCAGTCCTCTAAAAAAAGTATTAATACATCTTGCCTAGGGGTATACTGGCGGAGGCAGCTTGCTTTGAGTTCCAGGGCATTTTTAGCCATAAAACCAATGTCTTCTCTCCTTGTAGGGAGAGATAAGTAATAATTTCCTTTCTTAAAAACAGATCACCTCTTTTCAGACTATGGGAATATTTTCACAGGAGTCTTCTCCTGCGAGAAAAGTCTTATCATACTTTAAGACAATATCTTGCATCCAGTGAGAATTGCCCGTATAATTACTTTAAGTCAACAAAACTAGATTCAAGCCAATAGATCCAGCAAACATCTGTGCCAAAGCCAGTGTTCAAAGAGGCAGGCAAACACCCACTAAATACAGCAGGGCTGAATTTCATCGGGATAAGAGCAGTAGCAAATTATAGCCTTCTGTGAAAAAAGAGAGAGACACAAACTGAAGAACTGGTATGAAAATGATGAAGACGGTGCTGTTTTGCAATAAAAATATTTGTCATAATAGTACGTAATTTTGACTTGGTGTCCAAACACTGCTCTTTTAAATTGGCATAAATCAAATGCATTGTCTGTGCAATTGGCTGCCACCTCCAACACCAGGAGGTTCGATCCTCCTTTCTTATTTACAGATTCTCCTTGAATAGGGAGCTGCTTTTGATAGACTATAAAGGACAAACTGCTCCTTGGGTCACCCCTGTTGACATACAGCCCTGAAATAGCTGAAACATGCCACTGTATAATAACCAAAGTTGTATTTTCTAGAACGCTGCATTGTAATGCCAGCTGGCATTTTACAATCTACTTCTGGACAGAGAACCAGGGTTTGACTGGGTTTCCTCCTGATTTATGCGTTTCTGACCATTTAATATTCAAAGTTTCTTGTTAGTGAACCTTCCTCCTCACATTATGGCTTCCATAACTGCTAAATTCATTGGTTTCACCCAAACCTCACAATGTACCATTCTGGCCTCCACCTGGCTTTAGATGTAGCAGAAACACAAGGGATCACATCTACAACCAGAATGAATTGTCTGGTTTTGAGAAGTGCCCTGACATTTAGTGAAGGCTAAGTGCTACCGCTCTCCTGACAACTTTGCTGCCCTCAATGAAACTTTCTGCATGCACGTCTTCCACAAGATCTTTCTCATTTACCATTTGCAACTTGATACATTTCTTTCAGCGTGAACTTTAATTATCCACTTAGCATTTTCTGCCTGCTTTATTTTTTTTTCTGGATGTTCTTACCAAGCTGTTACAGCAATTGAAATAAATGATCATCCTCTATTCATTTATTATTAAAAAAAAAAAATCCATTTTTAGCTGGACTGTTCTCAGTCTATTGGCCCTCCTGGTGTGGATTCTCTGGAAGGCTGCAGCTCTGTTTCAGGAGCCGAACAGCAGATATTATGTTATCTTCTTCCAGAGTGATTCATGAGGAAGGGCTGCTGTGAGGCTGCTACAATTAGGTTGGGGCGTCGTAGACATAGCACTGGAAAAAGAAACATTCTTTATCTATGGCATGATAAATAAATGAAAACTGAATCTTGCTTTAAAAGCAATCTAAATGTAAACTCCGTCCCCCCATTCTTTTGTGGGTACCCTGCCAATGTGAATATAATAAAAATGTCTGGCTTTAGGGATCAGTTTGCCTTTTGAAATTAAGAAGCTTCCCACCCCCACCCTTTCTTTCTTTCTTTTAAACAAGACCTGACTGCATGTCATAAGGCAACATCAAACACTGAAGCAGACCTCTGACCTGTACTATGGTATTTGCTCACAAGCAATTCATGGTCACCAGATCAAAACTTTCTTTTTCTGTATATATGTTGGCAAGTTATTTGACAGACAGGTCATCTTGAAGAAAAAAAAAATAAAAAAAGAGTAAAGGACTTAAAGGAAAGGAATTCATGTGCACAAAGAGGTCAATGTGCCTAAGGGGCCCTACAGCATTATCATGGCTGAATGGTATCACACACTATTACTGTGAATTGTTGGTGAGAAAATTGTTGGTACAGGTCAGAACTTTACCAATGTGGTGCTGAAGCACAATGTTAAATGAAGAGGGATATAGAAACAGGTGCCTAATTTCATTTTAGGCACTCTAAGGTATTCTTACCTGGCCTCCAGCAGCCACACCATAGTAACATGGCTTTCTTAAGTCCTGCATCATTTGTGACACCCCTATGTAGATGTGACACATCCACTGGGGCTTCTCAAATGGCACTAGATGCCTCTTTTAGGCACCTGAATTCGTCTTTTGGTGTTTTACCCTAGGTCGTATGGGAAAACTCTGTCAGAGACTTGAAATTGCATCTTTCAAATCTGGGTGAATAACCAGTGAATAATATTTCCGAACAGGCAAACTTTGTACTGAAACGTGCTATTTATGAGTACCTGATCTGTCAGCTGATAATGTTCTTTGACTGGATTTTGTTACTCATCACACACATATATATATGTGTGTGTTTATATATATACGCACACACATGTAATTTTATGTATATATATGCACACATATTTTTAAAGCAAGCTGAATAAAGACAGCAAGCTGCCATCAGTCAGTCAAGAAGCTTTCCATCCACCACACAGATCTCTGCTGTCACTTATACAAATTGAGTGACTGATAACAGAAGTAGGATTCACAACTTCTCCTATCAGCTAGCACTAGAGAGGGAAGGGACCCTTCGTTTTTGTGCCTTACAGATAAACTATTGATAGCTTTTGGCAGCTGAGATGGTGTTGAAGGTCTCCTTTGAAACATGCTTTGTGATTTTTTTCTGCTTTGATTAGGAAGTGGCTTTTTCAAAGGAAACTTGTGCATGTGGTTGCCCATTCTTTCACTATTTCTGCAGCCAGAAAGCCTGTTTTCCTCTTTCACAAGGATATTTTCCTTTCTACTTGTGCTCAGAAGTGTTTGGTTATCTCTCTGTAGGGAGATCTAGCTTATGCCCCACTGTCTGCCACTTTTCTGAGCCTGATGCCCAGAATTTTACTTCCTTTCTTGCCTCTCCCCAAACCTGAATGCCAAATATGTGCTTTCCACAAGGGGAATGGAGAAAATGAGACCTCCCAGAAACAATGACTCGAGCAATATCTGACTTCAGCCCTTCCCATCTAATGGTGAAAAAAATCTCTATTCTAAGCTTAATTGTAATTGGTTTTGTGAGTGTCTGACTGAGAGGCAAATGCAAGCCATTATATCAACAAAATAGAAAAGCAATTGTTGCCGGCGTAATCAACAGTTCAAATACTGTTTTTTCTACTTCATCCTTCTGCCACATTCCTGATGATTCTGCAAAGATCCTGGAGTGCCCAGGGCTCTGTTTCAGCCTGCCCAGCAACAGGGCAAGCAAGCTCTTTTATTCCCTTTGTTCTACCTCCTTTTTATAAATGAACATGTTTGCACACAGATTGAAAATAATCACAGAAATATGATCCAATTGTGAAGGAAGAAACTACAGCTCTAAGACCAAGTGCTCTTGGGTATAGCATCCATCAGGTTCTGCCATCATCTGCCACAAGAACCAAAGGCTGCCAGACACTTATTAATTCTGCGATCTTATCAATACCAGTTAAAACTTTCCCCGTTCGTAGTTCTGGAGGATGAAGCCATTCTTCCCGCTTATCTTGCTCAATTGGTCTGAGTCTACTGATGCCAGAATTTGTTTCTACAGCTTGTTCTAGGTTCAGGTACTTGACTACATTTATGATGCTTTTGCATAGTCTAAATTCCCTAAAACAAAAAATATTCAAGTCAAATTGTCGTCTGTTCATAGAACTTAAACAAAAAAGAGAAAATGTGGTCATTTGAGTGGATCTATCACAGATTGTTAGCTTTGATTTGGGGGCATCTGTACAAAGCCAAATAACATGTGATTGAAGCATAATTAGTAGATACCAAAGGTAAAGCAAACAAACAAACCAGCAAGGCACACAGGCCTGATGTGGACATATTAGGAGGTAAATGCCTTGGTCCTTATGAAAGTTATTTGGTCTTACTATCAAAAAATGCACCTGTCTCCCAAGTGAATTTCTCTCTTTTTCACTCCAGCTACGAGTTTTTCTTATGTTTTCTTCTGTTAACATAACAGCCTTTTAGGTATCCAGTATTTTCTGACAGTGAAAGTACAGTTTTATCGAGTTATCTTCTTTCCTTTGCTTAAATAACTAGATTAAAGTTTTAAACTTTTTACTGTGAAGATTTTTCCATCCCTCAACTAATTTTTGTGGTTCTTTTTTCCCTGTTTGAAAGAGAGGAAGATTTTTTAATGCCGCCATGAAATAGTTGATATTTTTGACAATGTCACAAACTATTTTGAGGGTATACTGTATTTTCAGAAAGAAAAAGGGAAGAGAGGCTAAGATTACAATGAAAATAACGTACATTACTTTCCCAACAACCTGCAACATGAGTGAATGTATTATAGTGATTAAGCTGAAAATATGCTTAAGTAAGGAGGTTTCTTTGCAGGCAGAATATGATCCTGATATTTCAAAATGGCTCTAAAGGAGCCAAAACAAATTCACAAGTCCAGTTATGGAAAATGAAATAATGGTATATTCACCATTGGTGAGTCTTTAATGATAAGTCTTTAAATTGCAACGGATATTTCAGAACAAATTTCTGGAAAGTGGTAAATGATGATGGTAAATGACATAGACTTCTCCAAAAAAGAGGAAGTGATTCTATGCCTGCAATATTCAGAAGATGATATGAACGTTTATGAAATGTTCGTCAGGTTGTACAGTGTAAAGTTTATATTAGTAGAGGTTATCATAGCAGTAAGGATAGACTATTGTTTCTAAAGTTGAAGACGGACAACTGCATATGGGCAATGTTGTGAAAGACCTGCTAATATGACAGCTTTAATATCAGGTAAAGCAACTATGAGACCTAATCTCTGAAAATATGTATATATGTATTGTCATGGCTATGATTTGAATTTGGCATAGATGTTATTAAAAGTAATATCATTTGAACAAATATTCTTAAATCTCTTTGCAAAAATAAATGCATTTAGAAATCCCAAACTACCCAGAAGAGTCACTATCTTTCAGGTCAAAAGACAGAATAAGCCAGAGTATCACCAGTCCTCTGTATCCCCTGCCCTTTGCAGTGGATGCCATACCGAAGCGATGGCCTCAGCTGCTGAGAATTACCTTGTGCAGCCCAAAGCCTGTCCAGAAGACTCAGTAAGCAATCCTGAACTGGGAGCTTGAACTGGTGGGACCGCAGCGCCAGTGGGAACACTGAACTTCGCTGCTGAAATAGGCCAAAAAGTCCTGGGTATCAATCAGCCTATGGCTTTGAAAGAATTTGAGAAACAAAAGGACCCTCTCTTAAAAAAAAAAAAAAAAAGGCAATTAGTACAATTTGGTCTCTCTGATCCAATTAAAATCCAAGAAATATACTGGAAGAAAGGCTACCTAGAAAGCCTGAAGTTGAACTTCTCAGGAAAATGCAAGTAAGAACAGTGAACCTGAACTACCCAAATACAGCACAGACTATTTATAAATCCATTTATTCCAAAGTAATTATTTTATAGCGCCAGTACTCCTTTGAGATTAGAGCAGAAATGCTTCCAAATTACATCTCTAGAAGATATTGCTGCAACTGTAACACAAAGCCGAGGTGAGAATTTTGTTGCAGGTGCCAACTTCAATCATGATTAACTGCTAAGCTTCATCTATTGCAAATGTACTATGAGGTCATTAAAGTCAGTTCAGAAATGTCTCCATCCACTCAACCATGTCAAATGCCAGCTGTTTATGAAATAGGAGAAGTGGATCAAAATGATTTTGGTAGTGTGTTCAACCTGTGATAGGAGTGCAGTTTCAGAGCTCTTTATCATATTAAAGCCTGGCTTGGATTGACAGTGTAGAAAATCACCCATGACTTTGAGAAGTTGCAGAATAATGTTTCACTTCAACAAACATGAGGTGTTTATCTAGTCACACATTACCTAAGTGTTTGGAGAAGATTTAACCCTTCACAAGCCACTAGCTACCCATGCCATATTAAAATCTAAATCTTATCCAGGTCCAGGAAAAATAGAAGATAATAATTCAGTGTGGAGGTGGATAAATCAGTCTGTCCAGGCTCTCCACTTAAAAGAGAGGATGAAACCCACCTCACAAAGAGAAGGCAAAAGCAGTTTTTTCTTCCAGTGTAGAACTGTATATTGAAAAGCAGTCAGGTATGTTGAAGGTCATTTGATGACAACTTGACAGTACTATCTTGTTGTTCAGCTTCCTGCCACATCTCCTGCTCTACCTGTTCAGGTTGAAATACCAAAAAGGGGATAATAAAATTAAAACAAGCAAGACACCTGCTCACTTTCAAAGACAGTCTTAATAGATACCCCTGGGTTGTAAAACTGAAGGTCTGAAAACTCACAGATTTTCCCCCAGTATACTGTACCTGGCAGGGATCATTTTCCTGAACTGCCATCTTTAAAGTTTTGCAAGCCACTAAGGGTTTGTCAGTTTAGATGTTAATAGATAAGAAAGCTGTTGCACACTGTTACATCTAGGTTCTCTATTTTCCTCCAGCAAAATGATGTGTTTGTGATGAAAATGACAGCCCCTCAATTTTCTGTTTGACACAATGATATCTTGCAAAGAATCCCCCCAAATAACACATGCTGAAGTACCCAAAGTAGTCAGAAAAGGTGAAACTTGTTTTTATCACTGCAGGAAATAGGCCTTACTATTTTGCTCTATTTAATAGTATCTTTCCAATTGACAGAGCCCCTCAGCACTACAGAAGAGAAGGTTATAATATTATCTTAGAGAACCAGATGGGATACATTCAAAAGATATTTTTGATTAATATATTTATCAGGATCTTTCATTACGTAAAACAGTTCTCTGCTTGTCTTTTTCTTTTGGCTCCTTTAACCTGTGCAGGCACAATATATTCAAAGGGTAAAACAATAGCACATGTTCTTTTCATTCCCGTGACATGGATGTTTGTACCATAGATCAGCTATTTGGAGGAGAATAAAGAAAAAAATGCCAGTATCTTACTTGCTTCTGCAGTAGAATACATCATGCCATATCTCAGCTGCACAATAAAAAAGACAAATTTAGTCATTCTCAGGAAACTCAAGTACACTATGATACATTTGCTTTTGGCAATGGAAAAAAGTGAGAACTTAACTACTTCTCTGACCATTTTGCGCCAAAGTATGAGTCTACAGAAACAAGCTGATTCTGCCAACACTTTCCTCTAACATAGGCATAGAAAATAGCTTGCTAGACCTTCCACTTTTTTGCTTATTAGGAAGAGGTTATTGCAGGGCTTTTGACAATTAGTGATAAGGATTTGGAGGGTTATATCCACAGCTGGTGTAAATTAGCCCGACTGTCCCAAAGTCAATGAATGCTGAAATGTATGTGGTGAGGCTCTTGGTGTAGGTTCCATCTCCCATCCCCTTCTGAGTCAGATTTTACTTGCAAAAGGCGTTCTTTGGGAAAAATATTAGATTTTGTTTCTCCACCTGTAAAATCTACATAAACTTGTTTACCTGCATCTCAGGGGCATTGTAAGGTTGAATTAGCTAAGTAATGTACACTTCTTTGAGTTCCCTGAACAAAAAATGCTCTAGGAATGCAAAACAGTGAGGATCGAGAGTGGTAAGATCTCCTAAATTCTGCTTACTCTGTTGTAGTAATTCTGGGTAAGCTAGACCAGAGAGCAATATACCGGCAATAGCTCCTCATAATCCTGTGTGAACTATTATTGGTCAGGGTATAATACATGACATCCTGCACTTCACAGAGGCACTGGGTCAAGTACTATCATATTTGCAGATATTGCTGTATCTATAGAGGTAGGCAGTTAGGTTTAGAAGTCCTTGATTAGTTCCCCAGTGTCAGCCCTGGCTGCAGCCCTGAAATAAACAAGTTGCTCCAGGTGATATTATAGCACAGTAATGGGGTTTAGATGATAGCTATAGAAGCTGTGTTTGCCTTTGTTTCATTCTTCTGATTAACACATATGGATTACTATAGCTAAGGTGATTTGGGCCCTTATTTCTCTCTTACATTTTCCAAAATTCTTTTACTGTGGGATGAGAGACTTGTCTGCAAAAATCTAGGCTGAAGATCATTATCACTCCTACTGACTATTTTCTCTTTTTTTCTTTTTTTTTCTTTCCCCCAAAATAAGATGAACTACGATGTGCCTTTAAAGCTCCAGGTCAGCTAATATTAGTACAAGAACATGAGAAGAGGCAATGTGGTTGGCTTGGGTAATTGCAACCTTTGATGTAGATCTTGTCTCTGTTGGAGCAACCTATCATCTGGCATAAATTGCCTAGACTGGTCCATCTGATGCCAGTTTGCTTTTGTACACTGTAATGCGAGTTTCTTTCTCTCTTATGTTACCCTCTTCTACCAGCGTATCACTTCCATTTGTGGTCTGGCACTGTGGTTTTTCTCCCACCACAATATTTGTCACAGCTGGAGACTTGACTCACTACCGGTTCTCAGGGAGTAGGGTTGGGTTGCATGGGTGGAGAGAGCACCCATGATATATAAATGCTTGTGGGTGGGATGGGTGAAAAATGATACCCCAACACAGAAGATGAGAGTCTACTGCGTAACATAGATCATACGGCCTGCTAAGACTCATGCATGATACTTCTAGTGGTTTGGAAGATATTCATTGTTAGGATAGGGCTCAGAGAGGAAGAGAGGTAAAAGCATGGCCTTGTACTAACCGTGTTTTCTTCTTGTTTCAGAAGCTGTTAGGCCTCCACTAAATGGGCAGTCATTGCACGGTTGGGCAGTGAGGAATAGGAGCAGAAGAGTGATAGACACAGAGCTTTGAGCAGAAGTACCAGATTCAATTGCTTTCTTTTCTGGAGAGAGAAACTGAAAAGTTACCCTGTTGCTCCTCTTCTTGTTATCTAAAGTAGTCAAACAAAACCAAAATTAAACTATATGGTGTGATGGATGCTTACTAAACTTATTTTTTCTAGGAAAATGAGTTATGAGCTGAAACAGGTTTGAAAAGAAGGAAAAAAAAAAGGATCAGAGGGTTAGTTTATTAGCCTGAATTTTGTTATGCAGTGAAGTTGCCTTTGTAATCATTTTCCCTTGAATACTCCAAGCATTGCAAAGAGTTCAACATCCTTGTATTTCAAAATAAAGTGAAGACCTGATAAATACTGTGTAAATAATAGGATTAGCTTCAAAGATAAATAGGCTGTTAGCTTTCTACTCTTGAAGAAAAAGCACATTTTAGCAGCATATGAAGAACAGGTGATCTAAGTTTGAGATTTGCTCTCTCTTGCAGCTATTTATCTTCCTGCCATACAGCACTTAACAGTAGAAACCAAAGAAAAGGTTATGAAATTTGGTATGGGAATGGGACAACCATAATCTCACACATGTTTTAAAAAACTAGGCATTTATAATTTCAATACGCTTTTTAAAAAGCCTTTCAGAAGTCATTATGGAATCCTACAGCTTTTAGCATATTTTCAACTTTATATCTTGTTTTACTGGTTAAACAATTCTCCATCCAGAAAAATACAGTTCAAAATATATTGTTAGTTCCTGAACTTACATTTTATCATTCAATAAGCCATTATAGTAAAAGGGTGGAAACCAAAATAAGTAATAATATACATTACAAATAATTGCATACATTAGGGTCAATTGTTACAGTATTTAATCTGCTCTTTATATCTGAAACTATGTATTTTCTCTAAATGATCATCCTACATGCAGAAGGAAATTAGATCAAGTGGAAGAAATTAGATCAGAGCTTGCAACAGAGAATGAGAATAATGTTCTTAGAAGAAAGAATTGGGTAGCTGGACTTACTTCCAAGGGATGTGGTCAAGACACCATTGCTACACACATTCAAAAACTAATTAGATGAGACATTAATGGAGATTCTAAATTGAATTGTCTGTAATAGCTGTAGGCTCTGTCTGCAGGAAGTAACTGGTTTTTTGCTTGTTTGACTTCACTGACAGCAGACAAAAATCTGTTTTGGTGGCAGGTAGAGACTGACAAGGGTTGTGGGAATTCGTTTTCTTCTTGGTATCATAAATTTTGACATCAGGCAATTTGAAATAACTATACTGGGAGTAAACTTACGTTTGACTCAAGCAGGTGGAAGACTCCTTAGGATAGCAGTGAAAAAAAGAACTTTAAGCACAAATAAGTCAAAGTCTACTTAACTGTCTTTCAGTTTAGAGGAAGGTTTATGTTCTTTATAGCAAAACCAAGAAGAAATCAATTCTGAAAACAAACCACCATGGACAGAAAGCAGGATTCTTTTACATCTTGCAGAAGGATGTTGGCATAAAGGTAAAATTAACATGTCTTAATTTTAACTTTATCCATTTGCACTTATTTGAATGTAGAAACAAAATGCACATAAATATCCAGGTATAGCTATGAAACAATATACTTTTGCATGTGGATAACAAAGGAACATACTTTACTGGTTACCACTTTGTTTCCTCATCTGCAGCTTAAGAACATGGGAAAACAGAAGTAATTAGAAACAGAGGTTGTTCTGACCTAGAAGTGCTTCCTTTCAAAATAAAGATTATTTTGCTCTCTGAGGATGGAAACAGCCTTAGTAAAGTTTCAGAGAAGTGTGATAGATTTTGTCTTGTCTCATTTCACACTTCAGAGTTGATTTAACTATAGCATATAGGAAAATGCTGCCTCTGGCCAAGATAATATACACTTCATGCAGAATCACAACACTGAGAATAACTGGCCATCTGAAAATACCTTTTCAACTTATCTTACATATTGATTACTCAGTTAACGAGGGAGGTAGATTTTAATGGGGATAACTTTTTCCGTTTGTTATTTACTTACAAAAAATCGCACCCTTAAATTAAACCTTTGACAGCCTGAAGTCTTTCCTTGGATAAAGCACTGGCAGTGGGAGTAATTCCTGTGTTTAATGTTACTAACCAATATGGAGCCCACACCTCTGTAAAGCTTTACGCTTGTGTCAGTGGCTAAAGCACAGGTGAATCTTGGGGAGCCTGTCTACACCCTGGAGAAAGCCCAGTTCTCAGCTCGTACTCCGGCCCAGGCTGATCTATTATCCTTATAGCTACATGAAGGCCACACTCAAATTTGACCAACCTTTGGACCACACTCAAGCAAGAAAGCTCATATACACCCTGGTGTGGATCGTGTTGACAGCATGAATTGTGTATGGTTGAGTTAGTTACCCACCTAAAGGGATCTTGATCCTGGTGCTACAGTGCAGTTACTGTCAGCCCAAACTATGGTTAGGCCAGTAGTGTATACAGAAAGGCAATGGGCAAAGGTGATAAAAATATGTAACTCTTCCCTTAACTCTGCCCTTTGCCCCATGGTAGAGGTATATTGCAAATTGAAGAGGATCACTGCTGAAGGCTCTGTTCACGCTTCACTCTCACAACAGGGCAAGGGATTTCTGCAGCCTTGATTTCTGCAGATGAAAATCCTCTGACCAGGACAGATCTTCTGTCATAGTGCTAACTGACAGGCAGGCAGTAATGAACACACCTCCCACCTCCTACCTGAAGTTTATCCTGTCGCCCTTTGCAGAACTAGTTACCCTTTCATTGAGCATCCTTTCCCAAGACTGAAACATCCCAGGAAAAAACCTAAATAATATTCATCTTCCCTAGGTTTGATCTCATTGCCCCACTTCAGTTTCACCATGTTGTCTGTTCCTTTAGCCCAACCCACCAGAGCTGCTTTCTCGGGAGGTTTCCCAGCAACGCATTCCCCTTTCTTTCACCACAGCCAGCAATAAGAGTTGTCCCCTTCTGCCCCTATGAATTCAGGAGGGATTGTTACCCTGTGTCGCAGCAAGGATAGGGAGGTAGAGAGAATTAACTTCACTGAAGTCAACAGAAAGCCTGGGGCAGAGGCAACGACAGATTCATGGTCCTTCAGTATTTCTAAGTAGAACAGGAACTATGTATATTACACGGAGCAAGAGAGCGATGTTAACCAGCAGTATTAGAGAAGAATTATTGGTTAATAAAAATGGCTATAGCTACATGCAGGCAAATTAGATGCATTTCAGTTAATCTGAATCCTTAGTAGCTCAGTCATTGAAGTCTAGTGCTAACATTTATCAATAATAACTACAATAACAATAATTATTAATCAGAGTAGTTCTGATTAATTATATGCTCTAACTGTATTTAAAATGCTTTTCCCCCCCTCATTCATCTGACAAAAGTAATTTATCTACCTCTTTCATTACTGCTTATAATTCACACATGACACACGCAGACATATTCAGGCACACACACATATATATATGTATGAAATAAAAAAAAAGAATATTGTCTTTAATTTTAAACTGCAAATAATTTTTCTAAACACGCTACATAGCAAGGTGCTTTACTGTGGCTTTCTGTTAATGTATATTTCTGCACTTGGCTCTTAATTTCCTGCACTTTATCCACTGTACATACCCACTCCCTGCCGAAATCATAATTTTGCATTTTAGTCTGAATGGTTTCAAGCTGGTTAGGTTTCATTCCCCTGCTTTCTGGGAAATAGCGGGGGAGAAAGCTACTTTTCTTTTAATGTTGAGAGAATAACTACAGTACTTGAAGCCTATAGTGAACTAAGTGGGCAAAGCCATCATTATCACACTGAGCCCCAATTTTAACATCTCGTGATTTGTCTGAAATTCAAGATATGTGGCAATCAGCCTTCTGTAGTTAAGCAGCTTCAGCAAGATTTCCATAGTGCAAAATGCAAAAGAATTGAGACTCCTGGGCTGAACAGTTTCACAAAGAGTTCTTAGGGGTTTTGTCCGATTCCTCAGGAAGATAAAATCTGAAATAACACAGTCGACACTGACAGCTGTGAACTACTTCAAAAGGCTTAAATTTAACATGACAAATCTTAAGGTCCTTAACTCAGTTCTGGCTCAGACAAACTCTTCCACACTCCTCAGTGGAAGGGTACAGTGGAGCGAGGACTGAGTTTGGGCAGTGCTCTTCGTATGAAGCCTCGCTGGACTGCTGCCCTGGGGCCGAGGTCAGGTGCTTGGTAATCCTGGATGCACAATTGCACAGCTGCGTTTTTCTGTCAAATGAGGCTGAGCAGGCAACCCAGTGGTCATCTCAGCTGGCGCCAGTGATGGGTGTCCCAGACCGCTGCTTCCTGCCCTCTGCCCTTCTCCAGTGGCCTTGTGGCTGCCAACTCTATGGCACTGTAGAGACGTTTGTTGTTGGCCCCCTGAGGGGCCCAGCCTTCTGTTCCTGAGGTTAAGTTCCAGCCAAGGGAAAGCCCTAGACAATATTGTGCCACTGGGTGGACTCTGCTTGCCCCTTGCTTGCCCCACGCTCTCATCATTGTTCTGCTCCATGGGCACAGTCTGCAAGCTGCTCCCACACCTCATCCTGGGTCACCAGG
Organism: Fulmarus glacialis; assembly: GCF_000690835.1. Taxonomy (NCBI): domain Eukaryota; kingdom Metazoa; phylum Chordata; class Aves; order Procellariiformes; family Procellariidae; genus Fulmarus; species Fulmarus glacialis. The sequence continues at coordinate 18,196 of NW_009188041.1, forward strand.
CCCCAAAGACTTATAATGTCACCCAGCTCCTCTCCTTACTCTTCATGAGTGGGGTGAGCCTTCATGATGCCCTCTAATGTCCATCCCTCCAGAAACACTAATGAATGCTGCTTCGCTCTTTCCATTGAAGTTCATCTTTACCATCTCTAGCAACTTGTCCCTAGTTTGAGACTCGATTAATGGCTATATTGGAGGAAGATGGCTAAGGAAGGGAAGGATAGCCTGAACCCTGCTTTGCTGTGTGTTTTGGTATGTTCTGTATGGCAGAAATAGAAAAAGACTTGTTTGATACTTGTGCCTGCTTTTGCTTTCTGAAACTTGCTGCCCTGTGGTTGGGTGTGAACAAAGGGCAGTGTTTTGGTGTAGGTAAGAAGGATACCAAGGTGTTGTGAAACACTGGGAGAAGGAAGGCCTGCAAGAGCAAGCAGGTGCTGGCCACGTGGCCAGAGGCACTCTCAAAGACGCAGGGCAGGAGTTCCACATGCGGAGCGCTGAGCAGAGACCATGAAGCACAGCTGGCCATTGTGGGAAAACCTCCCTCACCTCCCATGGAAGCAGGTGCCACCAAAGGATTTTATGAGAGGCAGCTCACATGGGTCTCCACGGTAGGCTAGTGATGTACTGTAGGGACTACACCGAGTGCAAGACTGGTCCGCTCCGTCCATGCATGCCACCAGAGCAGAGAAAATTAATGCTTATTTCAGAAATGGCGCGCTCTCCTATTTCCCTGGCTGGAAGCGATCACCAAATTTGACTCTGCAGACAAATAATTTCTGCCTCTCTCAAATCCTCATTTTTTGGCTAGTTTACAAGAATATTTTTTGCCAACTGTAGCTGCACAACAACCAGAGCTACAAAGATTGATTGGCTTTTCAGACCAAATGACTGGATTAACAGTAGATGAACTGTAACACAAGCTGCTGTGTCTCTTGCTGTGCTGCTCGTTCCATTTTCTGAAACACACAAACTTCAGCCTATCCATTTAGCAAGCTGGTGCTAAAAACTTCACTGCACTCAAGCAAAAGACAATTTTTTTGTTTTGTGTGTGGACATTAGGGAGTAAGACCTCCAATTGTGAGTCCAAGACAACCGCTAATAGTAACTTCCTAGTGAGGCAATTTTCCTCTGATGAAGGAGCTCTCTGCCTAGACTGGCATCCTTTTTTTTTCTCAGGGTGATTGTCTGATGCAGGGACAGGCCATTTGGGGATGTATTAGACACAACAGCAAAGCAATTAAGATATCTGACTGGAAACCCAAAGTATGAACTCAGAGCTCACCCTGGCTGTGCTCAACACATTACACCCCAGTGTACCCAGCTGTAAAGAACCGTCCAGGCATCTGAGCTAGACAGTCACGGGTGGCTGGACGTGCTGCCAGTCCTATCAGTCCCTTCTGTGCTCTTGGCTGCAGATACTGGCATGCCCTGGCCATGATGATAGAAGGGATTTTGATGAACTTGATGTCAAATGTTTCTTCTCTGGTATGGAAAGTATTAACTTTCAACTCACTCTCCATTTGCCTGTTAAAGTGATAGGGTTATTTTTTAATAAATATTTTCCTTTGGAGGGAAATTCGTATCAGCTATAAGGTTTTTGGTAGATTAAACTTCCCTCTCTTATTTTCCAAAATCAGTTATGACATTTGGAGTAATGGTTGCACTGATTTATAACCATGGATTCTTGGAGGATGCAAAGCAGCATAGGCCTGTGAAATCAGGGGGTTTAAAACTATTGACTTCAGTAGGTTTTCGCTACATAAAAAGAAAAGTACATAATTTGGCCATAAGAAAGTAAGTGCAGGTGTCAGTACCTTTTTTTATGGTATTGGGACATTTATATTCATAGTAAAAAAGGTAAAGAAAATGCACCCTACTAACCGCCTATTGCACCAGATATAAATTATGTTCCATAAAAAAGCTTGTGTTTCTTTTAAAAAGAAAAACAAGAAAAGAGAAATTACATAAAACATAGTTTCTTTTCACAGCCCAGAAAGAGGGCATGGGATCCTTAAAAAAACAATTTGCTGAAGACTCATTAGGCCAAAGCAGCTCTTGGAATTCTGCCTCTGGCTCTCTAATGATCCATGAAACTTGAATTCAATAAAAAATGATTTAACTGTAAAGTAGTTGAACTGAGCCGACTTTTGCTTACTTGGGTATTTTTTAAGCCCTTTGTTGTGTAAATAATATTTGTTTCTTTTGGAGTTAAAGGATTTCCGAAGAAATATTATCCAGATGCTCTGAGATAGTTTGCAGCTATGTTGACCTTTGTGCTTTTTTTCCACTGATGGTATCACGTACACCCAAACCCCAATAGCAGTAACTTACGGGATATGCACAATGAGGCTGCTAGTCTTGGGAGACTTTTGAAAGCTCATACATTAGACTCTCACTTTCCAATCCATTAATTCTGCTGTTCTCTGCCTGTTGGGAGCTTTGTTGTGTCTTGTAAGAATAACAGATCATTGCTGAAGTTTTAAGATCTGTTACCAGGAGAAGCTGCTGTGCAGACAGTGTGTCTCCACTAGCCTGGCACTTAGGCTGCCAAACTTTCTTTTTTTTTCCTTTTTTTTTTTTAAATAAAGCATTATTTTCAAGAATGGGCATAGGAGATTTCTCTTTTTCTCTTGGACTTGAACTGCACCGAGTGATATTTTATACAGTGACCTGTCAGAAGACGGCACAACGCGTTGGAGTACTGCACCCGCCACTAGAGAACTCGGCCTGATTAAACTTGCATGGCTGGGGTTGCCCTGCAGACCCCTCTAGGCAAATGTCTGGCAGCAGCTGACTTAGCATAACTTCGCACAAACTTCTTTACCCTTAGGAAAACTCGTCCTGGAAGAGAACCAGTGTGAAATTTCCTGGGGCAGATTTACCTAGGGCAAAGTATTATGTCTTGTGGCTGCTTTGCTTTTCCTCCTGGGGGGCAGCTGGGACTTTCCTATGTCTGCGACTTGTGCTGTTCATGGCATTCAATGTGTACAAAACTACTGCTGTGGTCTCTGAGCATCCTGCAGTTTTCTAAGGAAGAGGTCTACACGGTGTAGACCAGAGACTGTGCAGTGCTATGGAGACCCTATCATGGTAACCAGGTCGAATTTGCTGCACATCTGAATCTCTGGGCCTGCCTTTGCTTCCAGGGAAGCATTCCAGTTTACAGCAGAGGGGAATTGGATTTCATATGCTTGTACTGCCAGCCTGACTACATATTTGGCGAATATAAAGAGACCTAAGTGTAACTTATCCAGACATTGTTACAGGATTTATCATTACAGAAAAGCTAATGTGTAGAAATTGGTGTGTCAGCTGGTGTAAGAAACCTATCTAATAGAGAACAAGTGCAAAATATTTTATTACACTACTGCACACAAAGGCATTCTCAGTGTAGGCTAAGAAAACCCTCATGGCAAGTTATTGCAGAATACCTTGTGGGCTGTAAATCCACATCTATCTGCACACTAACTTCCCCATCCATCCACAGGAGCCCATTGCACATGCCACTGATTTTAGAGCAGAACTCCCCACTGACTTTCATAAACATAAAAATCAATCCCCCGATTTTCCTTCTTTGGAGGCCATTCTCCAGATATGGCATATACCTGTACTTTATTCTTATTTATGTTTTAGCTTAGTGTGGTATAAACTACCTTCCATCCAGGGATCGCTAAGCACTTTACAATCTTCAGTTAATAAAGTCTCAAAACACAGGTAGTCACATACCAAAAAACATGTTGGGTTTGAGATTACTCAAAACAGTCTTACGTGTTTGTGTTCTTCACTTCTCTCCAAATGCTGACATTCAGAAAACATTAAACTTTCACATTAAATATTCAAATATCCTCATTTTTTTTAAGTGAAAGGGTGCCAAGAGAGGTGAACTGCAGGCTAAAAGCATGCACGTGGAGAACTACAGAGGGCCAGCTAACATGCAAAAACTTGTTCTTATGTCTGACCCCAAATCAGTGCAAATCATTGTTTGTATCTGATGAGCCAAGGAGATGGCAGAAGTATGTTCATGGTAAATACATTTCCAAATTTCTCATATCATTGCCATTTATCAGTTAAAAGAAGAAAAAAACACAAAATAAACCCAAACAACCCTGCTCCTACTGAATTGCATTGTGAATAGAAGTGATATAGTTTGGGGATTTTCTATTAAAACAAAGAGAAAGGATGTAATAAAATATAACACTGCAAAATTTGAGAACATGGAGGTGACCAGGCAGGGCTTCTCCTGACTTATGTCCATCTAAACTTATACCTGCTGAAGACCTTGATGAAGTGAACTGCTGAGATGAACACTGATCTTAGCCTTGTCTTTCACCCGGTGTGTTTGTACTGGGAGAGAGGGGGGCAGATTTCATCAACTTCCTCTTTCACTTGTGGAAATTGGGGATTTCTTCCATCACCATCTTCAAGGGCTGTCGGTATCAGGTTGGTTATGCTGTAGTGGTTTAGCTATCAACTACTCTGTCCATCAAGGCTGTGCCTAGACTCCTGCTGCCTTGGTTGCTTTACCAAGCAGATTTCTTCTGTTTCTGTTCTGTGAAATAATGCTGGATGCTGGATCGGGAAAGTGAAATATGTGTATGTGCCTATGTCTACACACAGGTCTAGTAGTCTAGTCATGGCTGGATTTCCCATCCTGATTTGGGAACTGAAACATGTTGCAGGGTCCTGCAATTTAGATATAGCTGTGCCCTTGCATTTCTGCTTACCACCTTCACCTTGCAATTTATTTTGTATCCTACCCTACATCTTTCAAACACTAATAGGCTTCATTTACTGCTAACTTAGTTTGTAGCTGAATGAAAGAACAAAAAATATAAAGGTACAATTCTTGGTTAACAGTACAGTCATATTAAGGCATTAAATATCTTCTAGCCTCCATAAATATCTTCTACCTTCCACACTGTTTTAGATGATTTTCACTGTTTTAGATGAAAAAATGGCCAGATTATAAAATCCGTAGTGTTCATTATACCCCTAGTATTTTATTTACTATCTATCTGGAACTGCTCCCTGCTCTCCTTAATATCTTTGCTCACTGCCCATGAGGAAACAACTCATTTTGGGTGCTTTTCCTGTTTTCTTCACAGTATCTTAACAGAGCTGGTATCATTCTGCCTTTTCTTTACTTGGCTCTCCAGGGACCACGGTGGGGGAAGGAAAGAAATTCAGGCAGAAGGAACCATAATAATTACACTTGCGCTAAGGTTCCCTGTGATAGACAGGAGCTGCTTCAGAGATCATCAGAGCCTATTATTCATGTGCATTTCTCATGGGATTCATTTAGATCTGGAGGACAGCAACTCATTAGATATGTCTTTATTGAAGGCTTAGTCTTGACTCTAGCTTAGGCATTGATCCTCACTAAACTTTCGCACTGCGCAAATCCTTTGTTTGAATTCACTTGCTTTAATTAAGAGTCTATAGGCTGGTGCTTAAATGCTGATTTCGGCTTGGCTGCTAACCTATACTAATGTATAAAGCCTGAAGAATTTGGTAGTTTTTGGATATTTTCCAACAGTCTCCCTGAAGATATCCAGCTCTTTGACCAGAAGACTCATAGAATGGTTAGAAACCGAAGATCCAGGAGATTTTCTTCTTGACCTCTTAGCACATAGACAAATGAGATGAGTAAATTTCTGTACCTTTACAATTTGAGTGATGAGATCTTATGTGGCCAAATCTAAGATGTAACAGCTATGAATTTATTCCACAAGAGGGAAATAACCTTAAGCAGTGATGCTTCCTCTTCACCTACCATTACGGTAAGAAGAGAGGGAAATTTCCTAGGGAAATGGAGCTCACCTCTGAGGAAAACAAAAGCAATCCTTTATAGAGATGGGTGGACACTGAATCTTAGTCTACGCAGTCTTTTGATCTCAAATCGTTTGCCACACTTACAGCGCTGTGTTTATATGCAGGGTGTCCTGGGGCTCTAGCTTTGGTCTAAGTCATGGAATGGGCTGCCAGATACAAAACCATTAATTACATGGTCATGAGCTCTCAGGATTGCTGGTATTATGATGGTAACAGTGTTGAAGCTGATGGAAATTCTACCTGGTAGAGTTGAATCGTTGGTATTTCAGAGGCTGCATGTTCTTGTTTCAGTTTCTGCAGTGTGGTGATGATGATGGGTTACATTTTTAAGTTTGAATCCTCCACTTGTGAAAGGAATGAGTGATACTTTGATGAGGTTTTGTAATTTGACCAAGCGTGAATCTTGCAGCACTTTGCCACCACACTTCATTTTCCACTATACAACCTTTTTTTTTTTTTCTTTCATAAATGAAGTTATGATACACTTTCTGGTTTGGGTAGAAACACATCCTCACAGTCTTCTTCCACACCCCCAATCTTTTTCATTTACTTACAAAGATGTTTAAATGATGGCCCTTCCCTCTCCCTTATTGTTGTTGATTTTTTCAAAAGCTATCCATTACGTTCGGGATCCCTCCCTTTACAGCCTCATTAGGAATCTTTGCAGAATCAATTAAGAATGGAATTCATCACTTTGGTTTGAATCTAGGCTAGTGAGGTCTAAAGCCCTAGGGCCATTTTTGTTGTTCATAGTAAATCAGTTTATTTACTCACTTAACTTTGTAATACATGTTTTTGTAAGAACTACAAGAGGCATATTCATAATACCAAGTTTTGGACACCCTGCTCTATTCTTTGGCTGTAGAAGGTGATTATGTTGATTTTACATACCTACAGTTGTGTGCTGTGAATACTTCTTTTTAGTTTTGCTGACTGTGTGTTGCTGTCTGTAACTCCTTTTTGTCGTTGACATTTTAGATCATCACATGTAGGACAGGGTCCTGCCTCAAGGAGAAAGGGTTTTGCTGTGAACAAAATGTCTGTATGGAATTCCCTCCTATCAACTTCAGCTCATGGAAATTGCATGTAAATCACATATAAACCCTTCTCAGGACTGGCTGTAGCTTCAGTGGTGACTGGAGGAGAGGGAAAAGATTTGAAGAAGACAACAGAGTAACTGTCTCCCACTCTCTTGTGTGATACCGTGCAGACAATGCATCAATGAAACCAAATGGGACTCCCTCAGTCCTCTTTTGCCTACATGAAAACATCCCCCTGAATTGTTTTCAGAGACATTTTGCATGAATAAGGTTTACAGAGTCAGGCCATAGTGCATAGATACTGGGGGTTGGCACCTGCGGCAAACTCCTTAAAAAGTGCTTTGTTCACATTGCCATTCTTTGGAAGCCACTTGCCTGAGACAGCATAAGCATCTATGCTTATGTTTGCACGACCAGAGAATTAGGACTGTACAAGATGGTAGGAAGTTTCTTTAACACCTGTACCTTGTACAGTCCTCAGGTTTAGTGGACCTTACAAATATTCACAAGGTTTTATTTCCCTTGTATTTATTTCCTTTTTTTTCTCTGCTGGTTATTTGATTTTAATCAAAAAACTACGTTGGCATTAAGAAGCTCATTAATTTACTCTTCTCTAAATATGCTGAGCAAGTAGCTCTAGATTGCTCTTCACCCTTGAAAAAGTAAAAAGATAAAATAAAAATAAAAATAAAAAAAAGGTAGGACAATACATTACTAGTTGTTGGGAGCCGAACACCAACACCTGTCAGGATCAACACTGATTAGCATTCCCATGGTACCAGGAAGCTTCCGATCTGGAGCTATCATATCTGCAGTCTCCTTTTTAGCCTCATTCAACAGATGGTTTCTTGGCAGGAAATGTCACTTTCCTTAAAGCAACTTTAATACCTCAGTTATGGGAGTGGTATAATATTTGTTCAATTATTTAATTCTCTGTACAGAGCAATAAAGTGCTGTTCTGCGGTGGGTAAGTGAAGATTTTTTCAAAGCAGGAGTCAGCAGTACTGCTCAGGGAGAGCTACCAGCAGTTTTGACTCCTGTGCAGTTGGTATGAAAAATCAGATGGATAGCTTTAATGGAGAGAAATCTGTCTTCTGGTTCCAGAAGAGGGCCTGGGAGTCAAGTTGTCTGCCAGTGAGGTTGTTTGTGGTAATGAGCCCTGATGTCTTGCATAATTATTTTTAAGAGCGAAGCATAAAAGTCAAAATCCTTGGTCCATATGTAGTCCCCCTCCATCCCTTTTAAAGGTCCTTATGTGAGACAGCACGGAAGGACAGCTGAGTGAAGTTGTCAGCTTTTGGCATGGTTTTAAAAGCAAATCTGAACTTTCTTGCACATAAGAAAGATGATGCCATGCAGATTATGTATCTGGGTCTCTTTGGACTGTCAGTCTCCCAGTTCCTCAAACATTAGATGCTTCCGTAGTCCCAAGGTCCCTGGTAAGTGGCCTTGATTAAAAGCAAAAACTCACAGAAATGTGTTGTAGATTGAATGCTTGGCACCATGGAAATAACAAATCTCTTCTCAAAGTTCCCATTGACACTGGTAGTACCAGGCCTTCATAAGAAAATAATAGGGCTGGGGGATACCTGGGGGGGTCATATTGTATACTTTTCTGCCCTTAATATACACTCCTTGAGAACTTTGAGGCCTGAGCATGACGAACATCACTTACAAAAAAAATTATTTGTCCTTCTGTGCTTTAACACCACACACCTGCAGAACCTGGGTGTGATTTCCAGAGCCTGTTTTTCATTACTTTGGTGCTTTTGATGCATGGCCAGGCTATTTCTGTTCACATTTACATTTATAAATTACCAATGCAATTTACATATGTACAGACCTGATTTATGCAGCAGAATCATGTTTATGGTCATGTTTGACCTATCATTTCCTAAAAGTTAACAGGAAGTATTTGGCTGCTTTATGAGATCCCATATAAATGCTGATACAAAGGCTGGCAATGTGCGAGCACCGACATTACTTAAATATACATACATGGCCATTGTTAACTTTTAACAACCTTTTTATTTATAATACTATTATAAGACTGATATGTTTATATCCATACTGTCAATGATAACCTTCCTGCCTTTATTTCAGCCTTGGCTGGTAATGTTTATATTAGGCTTTTATGTCAATGTGTTTTCAAAGGCATTAATGTCACACACAAAGCAACATTAGGCCTGCAATATAATTCATAACATTTTGATACGGATTTTGCTTCTGTCCCTTTACTGTTAACACAAGTATAATTTACACCTTTTTTTTCACTGGAAGGTTTTCCTGATGTTTCAGAGCCTCAACATTTGTTTCTCAAGATACAAAAGTTGCACTTGATGAAAGTCTAGCTTTCAGATTAAAAAATGTCTGTGTTATCAGGCTCCTCCAGGTTTACAAGAAATAGAAATCCCATTGCTCTCTTCAAACATGCATGAGAGAGACAGTCCCTTTATCATCTAGCATACCTCTAGTCTAACAAGGCAATAGCTTAAGTATGTGACGTCCTCTGCTGAAATAGGACTGAAAATCAATTATTATTATTATTCTTTGTATTTCAATGGAGTTTAAAAGAGCTAGCTAGTGTTGTCTGAATGATTGACTTTTTGATTTGCTGTCCAGACTGAGAAAAGAGTAAATTTCAAACAAAGGAAGAAAGATGATCTAAGTGTCTCTATGAAATGGTAAAAAACCCCAACAACAATAAAAAATCCCTCCCTCCAATAAAATGTCAAGTCAAACTAAACCAAGCAAATAAAAAGAAGCCCATGACTTTTTTTCTTAAGTGAATGAAAATACTTCTCTGATTTCAAAATTGTTCCCAGATCAGGATCTGATTGTGCAAGATACTATTTAAACCTACACTACAGCCTCATCTTAATAAATTTAGTCTTAATAGATGTAAACAGATGTAATAGATTTGGGAGGCCCAAGGTCTTTTGGGCTGAAAAAAGAACAGAGGAGATTTTAATTATCTAGTTGCCTTCTCCACCAGTCTATGCTGCAAGATTATTAGGCATCCTATGGGAATGCAGGCTGAAGAATCAAGCCTTTGATGTACCATGAGTTGGATGTGGACTTGAGGTCTTACAGTGAAGTAGGAAAAGAGGAAAGATTTAGGGAGAGGGAGAAGAGCTTGTACAGGCAGGACATTAGCAAGAATTCACACAGAAGCATGGGTAGATGGTGATGATTATAGAGGTTAGGCCCTATGCTAAGAACTAGATTTATGGGTGTGGAAACCTCATGTGGGTGTCATAGAGGGAGACAGAGAGAGATGGGAAATATAACTCAGTAGGGTCCTGATATTGTGGATGCTGTAGACATATGGATATGGGAAACAGGGCCTCCAAGAACAGGTGAAGTGGCTCTGAGTCACTGCTCAAATTTACACTGAAACATCTTTGAATGATTTTTGCAAAAGTTAATTCATGTTTGTCCAACCTTTCCTTTATTCCTTCTTTTGTCTAGTCAACAAATTAATGTTTTAGTGCTGACCTCTAGCAGACCCCACAGGATGAATGAGATGCCTCTAAGGCATCATACCACTCGCTTGACTGCATGACCTTCCGCTGAGGAGGGTCTCTATATGCAGAGCATATACATTGAAATAATTGCTTTGCTGAAGACAACGGGAGCTTTGCCAATGATGTCAAAGGGGATAGGATTTCAGCCAAACCATTGGAGTAATGTAATTTGGCATACCTCCATTAAAATCTGTGGAGCCATTTGAATATACATCAGCTAAGGATCAAGCCAATAAAATACATATTAGTCAGCATAGTCACGTAGGTTTTTAAAAAAGGTTATGAGGAAAAGCAGCAGCATATGATACCTGTAATTTTGATTCATACACATACATATAAGTCCTAAGGGAATTTGGATGGCTACAGATTTGAACACACCTTAAACTAAAATGACACCAAGGCTGAGCTGAGATTTCATAGAGCTGTGCTCACCCTAAAGGTTTAGACTGAGGCAGAAGAAAAAGCCAAAGAAGCAAAATATTTTAAAAATGGTTTACTGCTAAAGCTCTCTTTTTGCAGTTATTAGAGAGTGATATTTAAAGGATATAGTAATATAAAAGGTAAATATGCCCAGTGCTTTACAAACAGGTGACTACATGGAGGCTATTTTAGTAGGTTATGGAAAACCAGACTTCTTAGTTTTCAGTATTTAGCAGGGGATATGGACAAAGTAATATCAGATTCCATTAGTCGATGCTTGCAAAATGCAAAGTGGTAGTTTCATACAGGAAGAGGCTGATGAGAACAAAAGGATTTCAGATGAAGTGGAACATATGGCTGCAAAACAGATTTCTATAATGAATTCTGAGGGGCGCATCTGTTATTATCTACGTGATATAAAATTGCTCTTTTTGTCTCATTTTGCTCAGTTGCACAAGATGCAATCACATCAAACAGGCACGTTCAATAAAACTGTGATCCGGCTGATTAAAATGAACAGCAATCTGTTTTCTTCTGACAGTCACACAGCAACTTGAATAACAAGGGCTATGAACATGGAAGTGAATAGCCGCTTGGAATTGGTATTAATGTTCGTGAGTGCTGTTAAGGCATTTGACCAAATCTGTCCAGCCAATGAAATAGCAACCCTGTATCATTAAATCATTTAAACCACAAGTCATTTGTGAGGCATATTTGATAGCATAATGCTGTTCCTCGTAACTTCCAAAGCCTTATCCCGAGCCATCTCATTGCTTTTCCATGCAATATAAATACTAGCAAAAGGAAGTGTTCCTGGAAGGAACATGGCTATCTGTGAGTGAGACTGTGAGAAACTTCCATCCGCAGTAGCAGGAAGAGGGTTTGGGTAGAAAGACACATCTTGGGGGAGTCATTTCACTTAACTCCAACATCTAGCCTAAGCTTCCTGTTCACTCTCTGACTAGTTGAGAGAGGAGAGAGCGCCTTTCCCTTCCAGAGAAAAAATCATTCTACTTGTTCAGACACATATCTGTGGTGGGAGACTGAATTTCCTTTTGAGATGTCTCCTGACCTGCTCAAATCTGTGATTTTTGTCATTTTCCTATAAAATCCAACCTAACTTATTAGTACCATTGAAATATTGCATTCTTCTGGCTTGGAGCAGGCAGTCTTAAGCTCTTTTATTGTTAAGCATGATGAGGTCGAACATAGTAACCAAGCGGTCATATAAATCTGCCTGCTCTGATGTTAATGTGAGATAGCTGACATTTCTATCGATTGTAGTATTCAATGTCATAAAGTGGCAAATTTGATGCATGTTTTGTTATCTACTCCAGATGGTATTTTTCCTTTTCTTTAAGTGTCTCAAACCCACAAAGAGCTTTCAAAAGGGCTTCAAATTTCTAGAATACAGTAGGTAAACATTCCTGTTTGCACTTCCTTTTCTTGTGGTTTTGAAAATCTATATTAGCTTGCAAAATGTGTTACAATATGGAAGTAAATTGAAGGGAGAGGGCAAAAGCAGAGTGAATTCATTCCTTCTCATACTCTGTTTTTTAGCAGTAACTCTTTGGTTCTGTATTAAGACCTAAAATACTAAGCAATGAGGATAAACTCTCAGGTCAAATATTTAAGGCATAAAAAATATATATCCAGATCATGCAGTCATTTTATATGTAACTTTTTGCACTTTTTTTAGTAGGCATCAATGTTCCATTGAGGAAAAAAACTATTTAAAAGGGCAACTTAAATGTTACATGTCTGTAAATGATACAAATTTATTTGACAGCTGGAAACAATAGGTCTGAGGAAAATAAGCTTCCTCATGTGTCTCCATTTAGGGTCAAGTCCAAGACCTGTGGGCTATGGGACACTCCCTCCCTCTGCCCCGCAAACATTTTATGGAGCAAGGACGCTAGTTGGTTTGGCTTTCTTATCAAGACAAATACTTTTGTTGCTGCCCTATCCTCCATCCCCTCCAGACCCTACTACCAGGGCTGTTGGAAAAGAAACCCATGTCTGTAGAAGCAGGACCTGTTTGTCAGTGGTGCTTGTTCTTGCTCTGTACTTATCCTCTTCTTCATACATCCATTAGTAGGTGCTACTGGGAAAAGGATACTGGTGGACCTTTCCTCTGATGCAAGATAGATCTTTTTTTCCTACGATGGGAATAATAACTTAAAAGGGCTTCATTTCACTGTACACCTTGAACCCAGGATGACCTTAGTTAAGCTCTGAAAAGAAGACTTTCTCAGAAGAGCAAATATTTCTCCTTGTGTGCCTTTCACATGACAATTTTAGGCTAGCATTTCAGCTTGGAGGAAGAAAAATTATTGAGTTGCATTTCATGTGGTCAAAGTCCCTGGGTTTCTCATTCCTCTCTCTATTCTTTTGACAGAAACTTCAAGGCTGTGAAAATCACTTGACAAGTATTGTCAAGATCTGTGTAAAAACTGTCATGGCACATCGAGGGACTTTTGGAGTTTCTTGCCTGTCGGTGCAATTAGATTATGAATGAGCCAATTGTTGGGGAAATTTTGAAATGTTTCTCTGATGCCTTCTCATCTTGACAAGCCTTTCATGAAAAATAAGCAATGCAAGTTTCTCAGGAACAAGGGGAGTAAAGAGGAAAGCTACAGGTGAAATATTTATATCCACTAAAGGATTTTGTTTTGTAAAAAAATGACACTTTCCTGAAAAAAAGAGAGAAATCTATTTACTACTCCTTGCAGACAGGACAAGATAGCGCAGTGAAGCATCTAAAAAGTGCATGTTCTCTGTTAATTAGTAATAGACTATAATAGAACAAAATTGGCTGGCAGGCCCAAGTCCATGGAAAGCCAGTGGGGATCTAACTCCAATGCGTCCATTGACACCTCTGAAAATGAGAGCTAGAGGCTTTTGTTCCTTGTAAGAATTTAAATTGTCTATGTTTCTGTCCTTCTTATGTGAAAGACAGGCTGAAGAGAAAATAAAAGAATTGACTACATATCTATTTTAGACCTGTATATCAATTCTTTACTGAAATTCTTTATTGAAAATTGTGCAACTGGTGAAAATTGGTCACGGACAGAGCGAGCCCCTGTTGAGGGAATGGCCGCAGTGCAAGCAGCGTGCTGTGTCTGACTGCTAACCCACCAGTATAAATAGTCTCAGCGCGTGCAGCTTCACGCATACAAAAGAAAGATATAGGCACTATATAAATGACTTTTTGGATGGGTACGTGCATGTGGGGACAGATACAGAGATGTTTAGGAGAAACTGTGAGCACAGGTCAGTGAAATGACTCAGGAGATGGCTTTGGAAGCGCTGAGGAACCGGCAGGAGCAGGCATTGCAGGGGGCAGTGACAGGACGTGGGTGCATGGGGAATCTGCCTCCGATAGTTCCACTGCTCACGGAGTGGCCGTTTCCTTTTCCAGTTTTTAGCTTTATGATTTGCTTTGGCTACTTCTGGGTCATCACACAGTATTGCTTCTTGTGTTTCTAAACCCTATTATTAAAATTATGCTATTGATCACCTTCTGCTGCCATTTTTATGGGCTGTCTTTAGGCTCTTCTTTTTGTGCTCCTCTGATATGTGATGCCACATCTATTTCTCTGAGCAAGAAGATACTGGACAGAGTTCCTGCAGTCGCAGTAAACTTGAACAACCTTTAGCCATTTTCCCTAGCTATAGTTCATCATTACATAAGGAGGCTCACAAAAGGAATTTTTAAAATGGTTAAATCGGGGACAAGTGGAGTTAGTGTAGAGGATATTCTTACAGATCTGTTCTGTCCACAGTGCCAGTGAAACAATCATATTCTCATAAGCTTCTGTAGTGCAGTAAACACACACGAGAGGTGGTTAAAATCAATGATAGCAGTTTAAAAAATAAAGAAGACACTTGTCCAGAAATTTTCCATCTTCTTTCCAGATTGTCAAGAGCCATTTGAGATAAATAATCAAATACTGAATATACTTTATTCATAAGCCCAAGCCAGGTCTTGTGAAGAGACTTTGTCTATACGAATTGTGACAGACTTGTCTTTTACTCACTATGGTGTCAATCAGGAACAGCTCTATCCAGGTGATGGTCTCCCTTGAGCTCCCCCAGTCTGAATATTGTTAGTTTCTTTCAAATCCTTTGTAAATGTTATCTTGTTGTGATATCTAAAACTCCTACAGACAGGCAGGCAGTGTAGCGGATACGACCATGTCATGCTCATTATTATGCCCAACTGAGCTGATACTATCCTACCATTCCCTTGAACTGTGTCTCCACCCCTCTGCTACCTATCACATACATTTTTGTTGCAGTTTTCTACAATGCCTAGCATCAAAAAACTTGTGTCTAAGGATCTACCTGGCATCAGTAATAAACAATAATAAAGATGAGAATAAGACTATTTTGACATGTCTCTGACTCTCTTTGTGTCAGTGAAAAAGAAAATCTTGTCATAATATCAGTTTCCCAAGGAGGTGACAGGAACTTCAAGGTTGGAGAAAAGCATATTTAATAACTTAATGATTATTAATCCTGATGTAAATATCTTCAAGTCAAGTTCTGACTTTGCAATTCCATTGAAATCAGTAGGCAGAGGCGGCTTAGTTATCTTGGTTCCTTTTTATCTTGTCTTAATATCTTTGACAATTAATATACACAAAAAAGAATTATACGGTGTTTTACAGACACCAGTCTCCCTTTTAGTTTGTATCTGCTCCCCAGACTATGTGCTGTGTAAGCTAAGTGTTTACCATAGCAACCTTCAGACAGTCAATTACCAGACACAAATTCTGGGAGAAATACTACAATTATTGAGAAAGGATTATCAAACATTGTGCATTCTTGTTCCAAACACAGTAATTATTCAGATACTTAAACTGCAATCTTTTGTCCATTAGATGATACAGCATACTCCTTATGGCTACAATTTTACTTTTTTAAGTCTCAGAGCATTAATCACTTCATTTTACCTTGACCATGGTCATATTTCTCTTCCTCTCACCCACTCACTGGAAAAGTTTTTTCTGATTTTGCACTAAGAATTGCATTAGTGGAATAATACATTAAATGGAGTGTGGCGATCAGATGACTTCCTTTGAAAATGGTACATCCCAATCAGATACATCTCTTCTGTAGCCATTTATTCATAGGCTAGGGTGTGGATAAGAGTGCAATGCTGAGTGGAACCAGGAATTTCTGGTTTAAGTTCATGTAGATATTCTTTCCTAACATAGACATAGAGTGAGGCATTCATGGGGTAAAAGAATTGCAACAAAAAGTGAAAGGAATAGAAGGAACAAGTTCAGCCATGAGGAAGATCATATTATTCATTGCTAGTGATATTTAGAATATCATTACACAAACCGTGAGGGAGAGATTCCTAAGATATTACTCAGAAATGCTCAGCTCGTCAGTCATGTGCCGCGTGAGGCGCTGTACAAATGTACATTTTAGAAGTTACAAATACACCAAGGGGCCTTGTGAGCTGGCGTCTTACAGACCACGTCGTTGTGCTTTCATGGCAGTCATATCATTATACAAACCGTGAGGGAGAGATTCCTAAGTAAGATATTACTCAGAAATGCTCAGCTCGTCAGTCATGTGCCGCGTGAGGCGCTGTACAAATGTACATTTTAGAAGTTACAAATACACCAAGGGGCCTTGTGAGCTGGCGTCTTACAGACCACGTCGTTGTGCTTTCATGGCAGTCCAGCTAGAATTGGGGCTTTCTACATCTGTCAGAGAATGAGGCCTGTCTTTTTCTGTTTGTTGACACCTCCTGAGCATAGGGAATAACTGCTCTCTGAGATTTCACTGGCTAGCAATGAATGTACGTTAGCTACAATTACTTGGCCAAACCTAAGCACATGCATTTCAGTGAACGGAAGAAAGCAAGCACTGCACACAATTTCCTTCCCACATGTGTCTGCTAGCCCTTTGCACTAACTTAACATGGGTTAAAACTGGAGTTCTTACACAATTTGTGTTTAATCTCAGCAGCATCTCTCTTCAGCAAACCCCTTAACCTTTGGATATTTTCAACTGCAAGTTATCTGAAAGCTAAATGGGAAATTTGGCTTTTGCTTTAACTGTTGAATTGAAACATCCAAGCAAACTTTGGTGAGTTTATCACTTCCAAATTCAGAGTTTGAGTCCAGACGGTGTGCCTGACTCATCTAGTGTCACTTCTACCTACGTTTGGATTAGCTAAATCATGAATAGTGTGAAGATATTTAGCATGTTGAATTTCTCAGGAGGAAAGAACTCATGCTCCAGCTTGGAATCAATGTAATTTCTTTGTTGTAATTTTGCTGCTGTCTTTCCTTTCCCCAACCACAATTGCTACTAGCTGATTTACTAGTTTTCCTTGACCAGCAGCGGTGGGATTGACAGTTTTTTTAATGTGCAAACAGCTCTTTGATGCGAGGCCAACCCTCTACAGGACCATGAAATCTCAATGTAGAGAGCATTACCTCACCTTAGGCTTCTCCAAAAATAGAAGGCTACATATTTAGTGCTTTTCATCAGAAGATTTCAAAACATTTTACAAGTGAAGATAAGTATATTTATAGTGCAAGTGTATTTATAGTCAGGAAAGACATCAGATTCTGAGACTTCAAATATAAATGTAAAGCCTTTTTAGAGAGCGGGTGGGAAAACTTATCTTGCTATCTAATACAGTGATGTCCGGTTTTCTAAGCCAAGAGTTCATTGCCTCTTTCCTGCAGCTGACAGCTTACAAGAGCTGTCAGTCCTGTTCTCTTTTGTGCTTTGTTTATGCTGAATTTTCAACTGATTGACCTAATCTAAGCAATGGGCAATTGTGGCCTCTCCAATAGCGTAAATAGTCCCAGCTGCTTGTGCAGATTAAAAGGTTCTGCATGGGCCATGAAATGCTATAATGATATGCCCTTTAGCTCAACAGGCTACAGGGACAGTCTGAGTCCAGATTTGAAGATATAAAGGCAATAATAAAAAGGAGCTAATGTTTTTGTGCACCTTAACTTTGGGCCTCCAGCTTGGGAGTCTTTAAAAAACGGAGTCCAGCGTGGCCAGTCACTTCTGGAAAATGAGATAACTCCAGAATGTCTTTGGTGAACCATTTTTCACCTTCCTGCTCCGCACCCCCTGCCCCAATTCTTATCAGTAGTAATTTTTGCAAATGGTGGCAAATACCAGCTTTGACTTTTGAACCTTTTTGGTCTATTTGGACAACCTTACTTTGCAATGGCATTAAGTTAAAAAAAAAAGAACAGCAAACAAAAAAACCTGGTCACTTCAGAAAGAAATAAGACAGGGAAGACTGTTTATGCAGTCTCATGCATGATAATTATAATTTAAAATATTTAAATGCACGGTCATCACGGTTTCTAAATTAAAGCTTTCCTCTCGAAACATCTTAAGTCAGGGGAGTGCTCTCAGGTAATAGTTTTCACTGGCTGTGCTGCTGACTTAATTTGGATGCTAATCAGAACAGAATGTGTCAATATACTTCTAGGCAGTTTTTATTTTGAACCTTTTCTTTGCAATCAGGCAGCTGGAATATTCTTTTAAAAGTTTTAATTTCTATTAATTTCTTTCTGTTCCGTTAGCTTCTCTACTGCTGTGATGATTGTGGCTGTGAGGCATGAGTATTACCTGAACTTTCTGTGACCTAATCAAGCTCAGGTAAAGATAAAAACCAGGCCTAATTTCTCTTCCTTTGTGCTCTTAGAATTCAAATGGTATTTTCAAGGTAAAGGGGTCATCATCTCTTTTCTGCCAGCTATGCTTTTCTCTCTCATTCAGGTTGTGAATGTATTGTGAAGACTGAGCAAAATCAGGTTCATGTTAAGGACGTGAGCTTAGTCTTTACTTTCTTATCAGATAACAGCTATTTGTGTATAGTGCTTAGAAATCAGAGTCATGGTTCATAGTTCTATTGTGTGAATGTGTCCAAAGGCAAAGAACAAAGACACTCCTTGCCACAGAGAGTGGTTTCTCTTTTTATTGGATTCAAGGTGACAGAAACTGTATCTGGCACTTTAAACTCACTGGATTCACTAGATTATTATTGGCAGTAGTTATGAAAAAGCAACGCTTCCTTCACCTCTGTGTGATTCTCCTTGCCAGGAACATTGGTTTTCTGGCCATGATCACAGTAATATATCTGTTAAAGTAGTGATTTTTATCAGTGATTAGATAATTAGATATTGGAACCAAAGATTGTTCTTTCTGCCAAGGAAGATACGAGACAAAGACAAGAGAACCGTCAGCGTTAGCTCAAGATTTCCTTCATACCAACCACCCAGTAAATTTGAGGGAAGACCTTTAGGAGAGGCCTTCCTCGAATTATGCTTGTCAAGTTTCATGCAAAGTCTCTGAGTCACACAGCTCTGCGTGTGCTAACTCCCACCTCGCCCCCTTGTTACAGCTGGGGGGAGGCACATTTATCTTTTATATGAAGCTGTGGCAGGTCCAGCGCTGTGACCTCCAGTACCGGGAGGTCGGCTGGTGGGAGCGCTGGCTGGGTAGCAGAGTGGGGGATGAAGGACTGTGGTGCTTTGATGCCTATCCAGAGACTCTAGTGGACAAAATATGGTGTTATTATGACAAATTTATATGATAAGCATCCTGACTGCTTTGAAAAAGGAAAAGATTAAGAAATTAATCCCACCTGTACATATGGGGAGAAATAATGACTTACTGCTTTCCTTTGGCTCTACCCTCATGTTCCTTCTCAACAAGGAATCTTTCTGTTAGCTGGTAGCCAGCCAAAGTCATATCTTTCTTTGAACACTTTGATCTGCATTGGATAAAGCTTACTAATGTCAGTTTGATTTTAATTATATCAGTCTTGTGTTCATTCTTGGTAATACCTTTTTCACTTTTTTATTATTTATTTCAGCTTCAGGTGAGGACTTCAGAAGGGACTTGCTGGCTGCACCTAGTCAGAATTTGGGTTGAGGACAACCTGCCTGCAAAGCTGAGTATTAGTGGCAAATGTATCTTCCCCTATCTGTGTTTCTGTAAAATTAAAACTTCAAAGTACTTTTCTGACAGTAGTGAATCTTTACGCCTTTGTGTAGGCTGTATGTTATGATTACTTAGTTTTAGAAACAGATGGATTTTTATGGATTTTTAACCCTAAGGGGAATATACACACCATTTATCTTCAGTTACTACAGGGGTCTACCTTAGATGCCATTCAAAAGCTCAAAGTCAGAAATTTCCCATAAATCAGTGAAGGGAGGCAGCCACCTCTGGTGCTGACAGTGAAATTTTAGGATACTGAAATTAGCTATCTGAAGTGCAGAGTGTAGATATTATCAAGTATTTAAGTAATTTGTAAAATGCTATTCATACAAAGATTTCCTCAGGTCACCCAAGAAGCCTGTGGTATTGTGCAAAAATAAATGCCCGTCTCTGAAGTCCCATGGTTGCACTCTAACATCTGGACAATTCATCTTCTGTGATTATTTTTCAGGTAGAGTAAGAATAATAGTGTATTGCACTCTGTGCTTTTTCTCTTCTCTGTCAAAAAATTCATCATTATTCAGCTTTCTGGCAACAGGCACTTCCATGCTGTTGAGGGTGAAACTCAACAGTTTACAGCAGACAGAAGCCTGTTTTCTCATTCACTTTTCCCACTGCCTTTCCCAAGCAAACAGGAAACTATTTTCCCTAATAAGCACTAAGGATTGCAACTTAATAACACAAAGAGCTTTGCCCTGTGCTTATGTTGTATTTCAATAACTCAGAAGTTTAAACTTACTGGAAGATGCACCATTAAGAGAAAATCAGTTAATGTTAGTTATAAAAAATAGTTACAGTTATTAGAGATATGTTTCTCTAGGGGAAACATATAGCCTCATAGGCTTTTGGAAAGCTAGTTTTCTCTTCATATTCACTCCAGGTTAGCAGTGTAGGACTCTGGTCTGTGGCAGGAGACTGCACCTGAATTAAGGGCTGCACCTGAACCAAGGGCTGAATTGACAGTTCTTTCCTCAGACACATAGAAGCTTATACATGAGATCTTGGGCACATATAAATAACCAAGTCGAATGTGTTAGTATAAAGAAGTCGGACATACATGCAAAAAGGTTGAAAGTCCATGGAGCTCTGCAATCCACCCTGTGGACTGTGCTCCATTTCCCAGGACTGTGACCTGCATTTTCAGTATGTTTCCCTGTGCCACATATACCCCTGCATTCGGGATTGAACTGATGGGACCTGATGGACATCTAGCGCTTTCTCACAACCTCATCCTGCAGTACTTGCTAAGATGCCACATTGACTCGTGCCTGTCCAGACAGCACTGCAACCTCCTGGAGAGGCCAGGACAGCCACCGCTTTCTGTGACTTCTTGATGCTGCTGGTATGGTGGGGTCTGTGCTCTCTAAGTGCAAATGTGACCATTGTGCTACTCCTTGCCAGCCTGTTGAGGCTGTGTCTACATCTTCCCTGTCCCAGACACAGTTGTAAGAGGGTTCCCCCCACAAATCTGCCCAGAGCACAGTGCCCAGCACACATCTCAAACTCTGCTTTGAACTTTCAAGACTGAAAATCTGCCACTTTCCAGTCTTTGCAGAGCTGCACCCAAATCTTTGCTCAACAAGAGCAGTGGATATTTAAATGCGAAGATGAAAGGGACAGAGAGTCTGTGATTCACATGCTAAGACCAGTCCCAGTTTTCTTGCACAGGCTAGGGTCTGGGAGATTTCCAAGGTAGAAGCTGGACTTTGAGGTATTGCTGAGGAGAATTCTAATGCAATTCAAATCACTTTCTATTAAGTCCATGGCAAATGCCTGTTTGGTTAAAATGCTGGAATTCTGCCTGCACACTCCTCTGCTGAATAAATCCTCAGGTAGTCTGCTCCAAACAGGTAACTAATCTTCAGATAATTTAGCTGCGTGAGAGCACTAAACTAATTCCCATTTATTCTCATTAGGTTCCTGTGCTCTCCTGCCCACTTCATCTGGGCTGGAATCCAGTTGATGAGAGCTCAGAGAGGCTGAAGGTGGAATCCAGGTCTGATGACAGTAGCTAAAACCTCATTTATTTTCCAGGCAGTAGCATTTATTTAATTTACATTTTAATAGACTTATTTCAAATACTAATCAACCTACCAGCTACCTTCAGGTGTCTCTCATTCTATGTACAAAATATGAAGAAAAATATTTGCTGTCATTTGAGCTTGGACTCAAATCGGAGTTTAGCAAAGCAGTTAAGCATGTGCTTAACTTTATGCATGTTTATAATTTCATTTCACATTAGCAATTGAATATTGGCTGAGTTTGATTCTGGTAATAATTTTTCAGATTTAAGTCATATCATCCTTCTCAGTCCTCCTGTAACTCACTAATTTAGCAAACTCACTAACAGTTTTAATTTGTATAGGGATGGCTGAAATTTTCCCCACTCCTTGGTTTGTCTTTATGAAAACATAATTTTTCAACTAAAATAATTTTTTAAGACAAAGAGATTTTTTCCTATAATTAATACAAAATTCTGTATAAAAAAATTTGCAGTAAGCTAAATTTCATTTTTGAAAACTGGTAAATGTTTTCTATGAAAACCAGGTATTTTCGGAAGAACGCCTCACCCCATAATGTTATACTTTTAAGAAAAAATTTCTTATAAAAAAAGGTTGATATTTTCTCATGGCCTGATTGAAGCTAATGGTAACTGCCTATTTTGCAACACCACAACCCTTGTAATTCTTACCATATAATTTCTCTAGGAGACAGGCAGTGGGCAAAAGAGGGTACAGCTGTCCCTGTAACACAAATGAGAACTGAGGGAGACACAATTATAAAATAAGCTGGTCAGGATGTCTGGAGAAGACACAGTAATAAAAGCAAGCAACTGAGTTATTTCTTGAGTCTCTTTTTTCCACCAGGGAACTTGTTAATCTCTTCAATATTAACCTTAACTTTCTCTGTCATTGTTTAAATCTGCATTTGTTTTGTCAGCTTCTGAATCCAAGTGAACAGGTTTAATTGCACTTGGAAAGGTTTTCTTGAGTGATTTTTTTGCATATGAGGGGGAAAAAAAGAGCTGGTGAATGATGCACAGCAAGATTCTAACTAAGTAAAGATAAAGAGAATCTGGAAAGTTTGTTGTTTTTTTTCCTATGGTCTGCAAGCTGCATGAGCCTGACAGAGCAGCTGAGGTTCATCAGGCATCTACAGTGGAGCATGTCTGGCAGCTCACTGGGTCGTATAGGAGTTATCAGTGGGAAATCAATTGTAAACAGTATAAACTATACAGAGTACCAAGGCTGCAGGAAGTGGAAAATAGGATGTTCTTATATTACCGGTGTGGAGCAATACAAACCTCTGAGGAGGTGAAGAAATGGAAACAATCTGACCATCTAGTTTGCACAGGTGGTATTGCAGGAAAAAAATTATGAACCATAAAATTGGCTTTGGGCCTTGAGAGAAAATGCTTAACAATATAGCACATGATCATTGAAATTTTTCTTTCACATAAGTAAAATACTACCAAATCTTGCACAGATTCCTAGGTTCCTACATATTAGTCAGCAGCAAAATCATCATCAACGGTTACCAGACTCTTTACAGGAAAGGATGCCTTTGTAATGTTCAAGTTGCTATCATAAGACTCATCATATGTAGCTTTCCAATTCGTACTTCATAGGCCAGACCAGCTGCTTTTTTGCTGAAAAATAAAAAGTCATTTTTATTTTCTTTATTTTTTTTCAGTGCAAATCAGAAATAGGAAATATTTTCATTATACTGTACATTCTATTAAAAACTGGTTTTAAAAATTAACCTATTCCTCCCCATCCTTTTTGTTTTCACTCCCCTCATTTCACTAAAGAAAATAACCGGCACTTCACTCCCTCAGCCAAATATTATTTCTCTGGGAATGAAATAAACTCAAATAAATATATCTTCATAAAATTAGAGCTACCTACAAACCTGGGTCCAGGTGTGTTCAAGGAAGGATGAGCAGATGAATAATCCCTGATCATCTGCAAGATCTGTTTGAAGGAATGAGAGAGAGAGAAACTGAGGCACAAATGCACAAGGGATCTATGAGCTGTAATATGTATTTGCTGAGCATGCCATAAGTACAGTCCTAGGTGCTGGGGAACTCTAGTATCAGACATGAACACACTCAAGGCCTTTACTTGTGGCTGAGATCGTGTGGCAGACAAGCAGATATATTGAACATCTCAGTCTGAGACTTAAAACTATATACAGCCAAAATGCCTATCACCGCTCCGTAGGTAAATCCAGAAAGAGAAATCAGATTTCCTGGTTTCCAGTCTAGCACCTTCACGGAGCGATTCCCCCTTCAGGTCCAACAGTCCTCCTAGGGAAAATGGCCAAAGTGGTAGTATGCTTGCTGCATAAATTTTGCAGTAAAGTACCATGCTTTTCTGAAACAGTGTCTGAAAATATCTAATAACTATTTGCCTTTCGCTGACCTTAATCTTACAAATTTCCTCTTCAGATCTTAATTTGAATACAAATTACAAGTGATTCACAACTTTTCCATGGAAAATGTCTAAAGCAGAACTATTGTCTGTCTATTTATTGCTTCCTTTTCTTATCATTGTAAAGATGTTCTTAGCACAACTGAGAATTACCACAAAACCCATCATGATTTAAGTGAGTGTGTAGAACAGGTTTCATAGCGAGCTATGGCTATCATAAAAATGATTCTCAGTTGTTAAAGTTGATTCTGCCTTTTAATGTTTCCTCATAACCTGATGCTTTAAAATAGTCTGTCTTTGGAACTTGCAACAGCTTTGCTCATTTAAATATGTTTTCTTCTCTGAATTTTGGAGAGCAGTTGTATATTATTTCTACAGTTCATCTGTCAATAAAGGACTTTGTGTAATAGAAACTCTCTAAGACCATCATACGTAGTGCTGGGAATCCTTCAGAAATTCATCTAGACCCAACCAAATGTGAAGAATATTGAACTGTATCTATGTCAACCTTTATTGGCTTGTCAATATATGAGTTTATTGAATACATCGACTTTCAGAAATTATACCGGCTGCATTTTAAGTAGAATGAATATCCACTCTCATGTGATTTATATCTGTATTTGTATCTATACCTATACCTATATGTATCTCTATATTTATGCTGAATATAGTAACAGCATGCCTAGAAAGGAATGCCAAAATGGGTATAAAAGCTCATGATAAGACTCAGGATAAGCCAACATCCAGCAAACATTTGAAGGTTATAAGGGGATAATCATAAAGATGATCATGTCTACAGCATTGAAAATAAATAAAAGACGATCATATTTCATGGAAATGGAGACGCATGAGCCTGCTGAGGGTGTTTGCAAAAGACATGATATTAGGGTTATAAGAAGGTGAGTATAGTCTGTGTGCTGGTTTAAGTCCATTTTTCCTAATGCTATTCTTTTTTTCTGATATAAACAGCTCTCAGGTCACTGTCAAAACATGTTGCTGAGAAAAAGAAACTCACACCCCTTGCAGCTCGCATGGTAAGAACACCTAGGCTACAAGGATCATAAGAAAGCAGGAGGTTCACAGGATCTGATCATCAAAAAGAATGGAAAACCAGAATGTGCATTTAGACATCATGTAGGTAAGTGATATCTATATAATCTTAGCAGTGGTATAGTTATCACAGCAGGTTAATTTTCCAGTTTTGTCCATCAGGATTGAAAAAAAAACTTCATTTTCTTGGGTTTCCTTTCAATTGCATCCCTGTTGTCTAAACGTGATGGAAAGAAAATGGGGTCTTAGAGAAGATTTTTTCATAAAAACTGTCTCTTCCCCAGGGGATCTCTCGTTTTTCCCCACTGTAATAATTTATATCTCAGATTACATACAGTGGTCTTTCTCTGAGATGATTTCCATTATGGAGTTCCTGTCTAAAGTGCCTAGAGGGGGCTATGGTTTGGTAGGGGATTAAGGTCTGTGAAGGAGATGATGGGTATGGGGAGTGAACTAGCAAACCACAAATTCCATTAGGGAACAGAGCTCTTCTCCTTGGCTAAAATTTCATTTTCTACTTTCTACTAAAAACTTAAAAGTGTCCATAGAAATTAACATTTCCTGCCACTGGAATTTTTTTGTTTGTTTGTTTTAATAAAAAAGATAATTCCAGAACTGTGCTAGTATTTGGTTCCAGACATCAGTACTAGCCACAGAAACTCCCTTTGAATTTATGATGCTCTGCTTTGGGGGTCCTGCAAAACAGAGCGTGCCACATGAATAGCCAACGACACTCCTGAAAACTTTCCTTTTTGTCACTGGCATATGTGGTAACTTAGGCATTTGCAGGAGAGCAAGGTATGGCTATGTGAGTATTTCTGTGCAAACCGAGTTTATTAGGGATGGTTATCATGTTTTGTACACTTTTCTGTATTAATATTGTGTTTCCAATGATTTATCTAGCTGTAATTGAAAGTTCCTAAATAATAAAAACAACAAGGTGATACAAACCGCATATAAAATTAATTAAAACTATGCTAGGTTGGTGAAACTGGGCAATGAAAGCAATAAAATTCATAGTAATATTCCAGTCCTTGAACGCGCTTAGCAGTTGTGAGGACCTGAGCACTCTTGCCGTTGCAAGGGTGCTGAAGGAGCAAAGCACCTCACAGGTTTGCATGGGGGTTGTCTGGTGCAGGCAAAACCCAGAGGTCTAGTGTGACCTGCTGTGCTTCGTTAGCAAAGGCTGTAGCCTGCACTGTGAATCTCCCTGTGGTTATGAGCTTGCCTTAGCATTCTTTTAACCTAGTTTTTTGTTCTCTGATTAAGGAGATTATGTGTAATGCAAGCTAGTCAGCTAAGCCCAGGGAGACCAGAATCTTTATTAAAGGAACAGATCATGATGCAAAACACATTAACTTTGTCATCTTAGACTGATAGGAACTGTTGGTGTCTCGTGAGATGAGAGATTTGGACAGCAATTAAGAGGAGCACAGTTTTTGTCTATATTCAATGACTGTGAATGCATATTGGAATGAGGATGAATAATTCAGGACCAGATCCTCTCTCCTTAATTATATGATGTGTACTAAGGTTGTAGATTGACAAACACGTTTGGTGTCAGTATTGACACAGTCACCACCTTTCACTCCCTGCTGCTCATTGTTGTCTCTGCAATTGCCCGCTGTGCTACGGTAAGGCAAATAACTGATGTGACCAAGAGGAAACCTCTTTTCCATAAAAAATATAGGGTTTTTTTGAGGTGGATGAGTTCCAGTAAAGGTTACCGTAGAAATTCTCATAGAATGCATCAAAAGCAGCGTGGCCAGGAGGTCGAGGGAGGGGATTCTGCCCCTCTACTCTGCGCTGGTGAGACCCCCCCTGCAGTACTGTGTCCAGCTCTGGAGCCCTCAGCACAAGAAAGACATGGACCCGTTGGAGCGGGTCCAGAGGAGGGCCACAAAAATGATTAAGGGGGTGGAACATGTCTCCTATGAGGAAAGGCTGAGAGGTTGGGGTTGTTCAGTTTGGAGAAGAGAAGGCTTCAAGGAGACCTTATTGCAGCCTTTCAGTACTTAAAGGGGGCTTATAAGAAAGATGGGGACAGACTTTTTAGTAGGGCCTGTTGTGACAGGACAAGGGGGAATGGTTTTAAACTAAAAGAGGGTAGATTTAAACTAGATATAAGGAAGAAGGGTGGTGAAACACTGGCACAGGTTGCCCAGAGAGGTGGTAGATGTCCCATCCCTGGAAACATTCAAGGTCAGGTTGGACGGGGCTCTGAGCAACCTGATCTAGTTGAAGATGTCCCTGCCCACGGCAGGGGGGTTGGGCTAGATGACCTTTAAAGGTCCCTTCCAACCCAAACTATTCTATGATTCTATGATTCTATGATTCTATGAATAATGCAGAAGGAAATGGGTGCATGTGAGGTTAAAGTATGGTTTCATGCAGACAGGAGCAGTGTGTGAGGGGATATGGTGGATATGTTAGTATAACCTACTTACAAACACGTGAACACCATATCCTGTAAATCCAATATCATTGTTTATAGAGGAATTCACTTCCCAACACAGCTAAATAGTTTATGGACTGTGTCCCCTCTGAAAATGTCACCTAGTTACCCTCTCCAGAGCCTCCAGATTTGCATTGATTCAATTATAATGTGTGTTTAGATGAAAGCAGATGAAAGCACTTGAAGAGGGAGAGAGTAAGAACATAAGGTCTGTATCAAACTGAAGCTCCATCCTTTCTCCTGCACTAAGCGAGAGATGCTTAAGGAAATAATATAAGGATACAGGTGGTACGTAGTGATCCTTCCACTTGTACCACTTTCAGTCTCTAAATATTTTGCACCTTTAGGGACATCCTGACCAAAACATTTAATCTGTATACCGTATTCAATAGCTGTTCATTAACCCTTCTACTGCAGTTGCTCTTTGAATCCATGTCCAAACTTCATCTGTGGTTTAATTATTTGTTTTAATTCTGTGTGGTTATTTCATTAGGTGTCTTCTAGCTCCTGTTCAATGAGAAATAAAGAATAGCTATTTCTCTGCTCAACAGCTCTATTCCATTATTATTCTTATAGCTCTTTATTGCATCTCTCTCTCAATCATTTTTACCTAGGACAGTGGCTCCTAATTTTGTTGTGTAACTTCCATATGGATACTGCTCCATGTCTCTAATCATCATCACTCTTCTCTGAATTGCTTTTAATTCTGTTATATCTTTATTGAGATGGGATGACCAAAATTGCTCTTAAAATTCTTTCAAGTTAAGGTACCCTATAGGTTTAAACATCATTGCAATGATATCTCTATTACTTTCCTCATAATCACTAATATTTTTCTGATTTGATGCCTAAGCAATGAGCAGACATTTTCATAGCGCTGTCCCCAGTGCTTTCAAGGTCCTTTTTTGGAGCTAATTTAGCACTTATCCATTTCCATGTATTCTTAGTGTTTTTTTTGGTGTGCATTGATTTGCATATATTAATATTGCATTTCGTCTGATATTTTACTAGCCAGTCACACATTCTTGTGAGATCCTTCTGTAACATCTCACAAAAAAATAATTTTATATTGGAAAACTTTGCCCCCTCACTGTTCACTTCCTTTCCATATCATTCATGGGTAAGTAGAACTGCCCAATCCCCTTGGGAATCTACCATTCTTCCGAGGACTATCTGTTTATTCCTACCCTTTGTTTCTAACCTCTTGCACAGTTATTAATTCACAGTGGGACCTGCTCTGGTATTCCATAGCAGCTTCTTCTCCTGACCAGCTTTTGTTGTCCATGTTAGAGGTTTTTGGAAATTCAGATGTCCCATTGTACCTTCTGGACCACACTCATCCATGTCCTTGTTTATGACTGACAAACTGGCAAGCACTCCTGAAGCATGACATCCTTCTGTCATTTGGATTAATTCTCATTTTATCACCTTCATTCACATGTCTATAAACACTATTTTTTGTGTAATTTCAATTAATTTGCTCTATATGCCAGTCTGGTTTACTGGGGTGTAGATCTTTGAATTCCCATAGATTTCTTTCTAAAATTTAAGTCACATTTTCTGCCTTTTACTTCTTTGATACTATGGCTGATTTAAACATAAGGCAACATACTACAGATTTTATATTTGGTTTCCTTTACAGCTCTTGCATGCGTAGCATCTGGTCCCACACATTTGTTACTATTTATTTTACCACCTCTTTCAAAACCTTTTCAAATGGCACTTGAATTGGAAACAGTTACTCTGACTCATTCCCTCTGCAGAAAAGTGCAGGTGTGGGATCAGGCCTTAAATATAGTGTTATTTCTTTTTATATCTCTTTTCCACATTAAAAATAAATGATAAATCAATCATGTATCTGAACATTTTCAAGAGAGTCTATATTTGAGCCTGAACATTTTTGTCAATGTTTTTCCAGGGAGAAGGCATTCAAGAAGATAGCTTGTGTATAAGTGTATAGCTATTTTTTCTGATTGAAAGTTAATTAATTTAGTTTCCTGTTGTTTTTTTCCTGCTGTTCCCTCAATCTCCTTCTTGCAAGGAGTTTGTTGCAGGTGAAATGTTTTCTTCAGTCTAAGAAATTGTACCAGGCAATATCTGAGGGTCTGACTTTCTGAAGTACCTTTCATGTGCTTGCTTGAGTACTATCAGTATGTTCAAAGCTGCAGCCTAAAGATGGCCAAAGTCTCTTCACCTGCAATTTTTCCAACCAGCATTTCAAAAGCTTCCTGTGCTTTTTAGCTGCTAGTGACCCTAATAGAAGCTTGAAACCCAGAGACCTCAGGTCAGCCTTGCCAACACCAAACACTCAGGAGAACCAGGGCAAGGTCCGTGGAAGTGTTCAACCAGAATAAGAGAAGCACTATGTGAAAAAAAACACTTCAAAATTGAAAGCAGAGGGAAAAGAGGTCAGGATGGAGCTATTAAATATATACTGGAGACAGAAAGATGTCCAGATGCTATTAGGACATCTAAGCAGCTCAACCATACTCTACAAGACAGTTGATGATCTCAGGTCAGTCACACAGAACAAACCTTTGTCTTATTAGCCTGATTTATCAGGACTAGTGTTATGCCCAACTACATTCTGAAAATCCATTTACTGGGTATTTAACTGCAGTCATTTCTTCTAAAGAAAACACCTCCAGGTTGACAAATCCATCCAGAAGATCTCCTAGTGCTAGCAAACTTTCCTATTAGTGGAAAAACATCTGTAGCCCTTTCAAAATACAGCTTTGTCATTTTTTGCCGTCCTGAAAAGTGCTTGGGACACTCATGTTCTCAGTGCCTCATGGTGCTCTTTTCAAGGAGGCCCATCCGAGGACACCCAATCCTTTGCAGAAGCATCTTGCCTGTGGGCTTGTTTTGCTATCCCTAACTTTCCAGCACCTAGTGTTCTCCTGTCTCTCAGTTATAGTTCCCTGTTGTTTCGCATTGCGTCCTCTGATCCTGAAGAGGGACCGGGTTTGTGGACCTTGTGCAATGAATTTCTGTTGTTTAGGGGAGCTTTCAGGTGCAACCACAGTTAGAGTAAATGATTCATTTCAGTGGCATTGCTTTGCACACTGGTGTTCTGAGCGTGACTGAAGAGAGCAAAATTCAGCCCTCAGCTAGAAATGGAAAATAGTCAGATGTCCCTCATGAATTTTAAAATCCTTTTATTTCTAGCATCAGTAGCAGCCAGAGAAAACTTGGTTATAAAATTGAATAATTCCTACTAGGTCCAGGATGAGAAACAAGAAGCCTTCACTCCTCAGAAGCCCATTTGACAGGGGGCAACAGTTTGATGTTGCAGGGATCTGGAAAACCTTTCAGGCTTAAAGCTCCTTCTGCAGACAGCTTTCACCTGAAAATGTCTTCAACATTGGAAGTCAGAATGGAAGAGGAGAGCAAAATTAAAGAACAGTGAACCCATGCTGAATGACTAAGCCAGGACTGAATTTGAATGCCTATTCCAGATTAACATCATCTTTCTCCAAAAGCAGTCAGATTAATTCCCACTGAGCTGGTCACTGCATGGGATAATGTGGTAGAAGCTGATTATGTGCTGTGAAGAACTTGGAAACAGAAATTTTCTGTTTGGTTTCTGTTTTGTTTGAGTTTTATTTTTAACCCACCTGTGTTATTACTATTGTTTTCTTTGGCTTGTTTATTTTGGGTACTGCAGAGTTCTTCCCAGATCTTTTGTCTGAGGCATCTTTGCTGCAGTGTGAACAAAGTTTATTGCTAGTACAATATTAGCTTTTCTAATCAGAAACTGACGTTATTACCTAATAGTTATTGCTCTGCATTACTAGCCAGATGTTGGAAATAATGGGCTGATAAAGCTGCTATTAATTTAAACAGGTTGACAATTTCAGGCTCTTGCAGCACAAGATCAGGAGACTCATAAAGGAGCAGAAAAATAATTTGAGTAGCGAAGGTAATCAAAACCTTGTAAACTAGGGAATTAATATCCAAGTGCCATACCCTTCCTCAGCCTGATAGCTGCACAGTCACACAGGGTACAGTGTGTGCTCCAGGCCAGAGCCCAGAGACTCTGACCAGACCTCAGGCAGACAAAGAATATGAGGTGGGTTCAATGTTCTTCTGAATCTGAGCTAATGTTTCACATCTTCACAGAAGATATTTTATCTTCTAGCACCAAAATAGTCCTGAGGCTTTTGGTCAGCTGGAAATGTGGACAGAATGGGCTAATATCTCCTGCAGCTTCCCATGGAGAGGGAAGTGCATGGTCACTGGGTGGAATTTAAGGAGTTGTGGTTGTGCACGTTTAGCAACTGGCTGGGGAAAGTTCTCTCTTCATTTGCTGTGTGAAAGTCAAAACTTTTCCCTCTGTTGATACAAGAGGAAAATAGAAGCTCATTTTAATCTAAACCCCACCTTTTTCTGTCAAAAAATGCTTTGCTCAGCTTGAGAATGCATTTGTGGGGCTTGCAGTTCTAGGATGGAAACAAGGAACAAAACTTTGATACCCTGCGAGGTACCATTCTTTGATCTTCTATGTTGAAAATAGAGAGTACCTTAATGTAACATAATGGAATAAACCTAAATAATCACCAGATAACTTTTCAGTGCATGCCTGTCTATCCTTAGAGAAAGATTAGAAAGCAAATAGGTTTCAGATAATATAATATTTAATAAACATGTTGAAAGTGTTTAGATGCAGTAGCAATGAGGAAAAGAGGACATCTATTGGTATTCGAAAACAGAACAGAGTACAGAATAGAGCAGTGTCCTTCTGGAGCAGAAAAGATATACAACCAAGGATGTACTGATATTTCAATCTCCAAGAAAGTCAAAAGGAGCTTTGCTACCTGTTCATAGGCAGTAGTGCTTCCTGTGCTTGATTTTAATCTGCGTAACTGTCCAGAGCAACTTTCAGTGAACGTAGGCACAGACTCCTATTCAGTTTACTGAGCTTAGTCCTAACTCTGTTGAGGGAGAGGAAAAATGCAAAAGTTAACCCTCACTGCTAGATTTACTTGTAACTCTTATTACTGGATTTGCTTGTTTGGTCTGTACTTTTTTACAGTCTAACTGGGATAAAATATATCTACTTATACATATGTGATACATATCTATTCAATGTAAAGTATGTATAGAGCATGCCCTTTTCTGTTATTTGGCTAATCCTAATTATACCATCTAGGAGAGGAGGAGCAAGAATAGGGAAAACAGAAGAGCAATTTAAATTAATTGTATCTAACTTTTGAAATCTCACGTTAAGAGGTTTGCATTTTACTGTGATTTTATAAAACTAGACTAGTATAATGAGAAAGCACCAACACTCCTTTCAAGACTTTTTGTTTGAAAATATGGCTAGTATTATATTTATGTCTTTAAATGACCTATTTCTATTGTCATTAAAAATATTCCTTGGAGAATGAATATAAATTTAACAGAAACATTTATTAAATCTTTATAGACACATTTACTTTAGCCTTCAAGCATTCTCAGAATCTTGACAAAAAATTCTAATTATGATGTCAGATTTGTTCTGACAATGTCTTTTTTTTTAAAAACAAGCTCATAGAATAAATGGAAATGCCACATCGATAACTGAAACTTACACTAAGAAATTTTTTCTGTGAAAAAATGCTTCTCATTCTGGTTGATTGGCATACACAATGACTTACAGGTGATGACTTTTATTCATCAGTGACTATCAAGATATCAGTGTTGTAGGGCATTGTCTGTGAAAATGGCATCATTGACTCACTTCCTCATCAGAGGTGTTTTCACCCAAATGTAACGGACTAGATACAAGGAGAACACTTAAGTACCTAATGTAGTACTGGTGTAGATGAATTGTCTAAATCAAAAATAGTAATCTAAAGAAAACCTCAATGAGCTGTCACCTAACACTGGAAATATCTAGATTCACTGCTTTTAAAAATTTATTTACTTCCAGAGTTGTTAATATCTGAGCATCTATCTGTTCCAATGACTAGTATTTTTTTAAAAAAAGATAAAACAACTCCACCCAGAATGGTGGTGAGCCCAGCCCTGGAGTGCCTTGCAGCCTGTTGATTGCTCTGAACCATGCAGAGGAGCAAGGGTTTGAGCCCTCATCCTCAGGCAAGCACAACAGAGAAAAACTCCAAGGAACCCATCAACTCTGTTGGCTTTTGTGCAGGACTGAATCTGGTTAGTGTGTTTGGAGAATATCCACAGCCTCAGATGAGAGTCACTGGGGAGTGCCCAGTCTGAGAGCTTCATTCACCTCCGAGGCACCAGCACTACTGGTACTACTGATAGGTCCCTGCAGCACAACACAAAGGACATCAAGGACAAGATCGCAGTATCCATGCTCACGCTGAATCGTGCATGGGACTATGCATGAGCTAAACAGCTTCTGAGAAGGGGAACCCATATGAGGCAAGCAGACCACTATTTCCTTTTAGTTCCTGAGGGAGAAACAGGGCTTCAGTCATTTACGTGACCTACCCAGCATCAAATTAGCAGACCAGTAGTGGAGCCAGCAGCATTTATTTCTCAGAGCTGAAAGTTTGCTAAAATCTTAGAACAGGGAAAGCAAAGCACCATGATGCTAGATTAAAACTGACAGGAGAAGGTTGATTCTACAGCTCCTTTAGCCCCTAGCAGTGATGCTTGCTGTCTCCTGCCTTCTTTAGGAAAGGACAGCAATGTGTTATTCAGATCAGTTTAACTGCTTTTCTTCCTAAGAAGCAGTTGTTTTTTTCAAGACGTGTTATTCCAGAAGATCTATATTTGTTTAAAAAAAATGTACAGTCCTGTTTTACTTTCAACAAGACACATCAATATTCTTAGACTAAGTTAATTATGAAAATACTAGTTAGAAGGGTATCTTCAAACCTTCACATTCTTGCTATAATTAATTGTGTCTCTTTAAAATCTCTATTCAGAGGCATCCCATAGATTAGAAGAGAATTCAGAGTAGAAATAGATTTCTTCATTCAGCATCTGCATTTTACAGTCACATAATTATAAAATTTTTAACAGCTCTGTTTTTGTTGCAATTTTTGTGTTACACTGTTATCTTTCATTTTGAATTTCCATATTGTCTAGGTTACAGTTTCTGGTTTCTGTTCTACCAAACAGGTTCCTTCCACAATTTTCCTTCCTTCGTCTTGTTAGTGTTATCAGTTCTTGTAATGGATTCACTTTTACGCTCAAGTCTGAACAAAATTTTTGTTATCTGATAAAATAAGATTATCTTCACCTCCATTCTATGCTAATTAATTCTCCGTATTTAATATTCACATTTTACGTTACTCAGTGCAGATGAGGAGTGTTTTCAAGTGAGCAGCTTTTCCAGGGGCCAGACTGTGACTGGGTTTACACGCTCACGGAATTCGAGGTAATAGATATAGACCTACCTATCTTTCCCACCTTCTTTTTCCCTTCAAATCATCCTATAAGCAAATTTCTAGGGAGAAATCACTGTGAAGACTTTTATGAATTGAGAAATGTACTGGCATAATTACACCACTGCAAATTACAATACCAATATGAACCCCCATGTGTTTATTCTGGGACAATGGTTCTTTGTTCTTGTTTGGTTTA
Organism: Fulmarus glacialis; assembly: GCF_000690835.1. Taxonomy (NCBI): domain Eukaryota; kingdom Metazoa; phylum Chordata; class Aves; order Procellariiformes; family Procellariidae; genus Fulmarus; species Fulmarus glacialis. Next base: position 53,504 of record NW_009188041.1, read on the forward strand.
TGTTGCTGAGGAGATGGTATATTGCTAGAATGAAAAAAAAAAAAAAGAAAGTATAATTATGTTTATTCCATAATGAAATATGTGTCTGTGCAGTTGCAGTGATACAATAACCGAAGGGGTATTCTAGCAAGTACCCCACATGCTGGAGACCTGTAGCACTGTATCTCTTGAGACGATGAACCACCATGAGTTCAGCGCTGTGCATTAAACTTTCCAGAATATCTTCATTGCAGATGGCTTGTTTTTGCCAGAAGAGGGCTGGGCTAAAATTTCCAAAAGCTCTCAACTTAACAGCCTTTTTCTTATTTCCAAAAGCGAACTTCTTAGTTCTGTTGGAATAAATATAATTGAAAGTATTCAAGACTGTCTTTGTGTTATTTGCGAATTGTGGAAAGGTCATAGGGTACTGAATGGCTATTGAGCTTATACTAAGGGTTACAAGCAAGAAAAATCAATCCTATGAAAATTCATTTTTGAAAGTGGATGCTTCCTTCTTTAGTACAATTTATTCAGTATTTTCCTCTCTATAATGCAGTCACAGTGCAGAAACAAAATAATGCAAAAAAAAAGAACTAAAGAGGTGAAATAAGTTATTCTAGAGGTGTTTGTGGATAAGGAAGGAAGGTGTGTGCAGAAAGCAGAAAAAACTCATACTGGAAAAGTGGGGGAAAATCTGAATGCTATACTAACAAATATACAGTTGCTAGAAAAAGGATTTTGCCTTTTTCTTTTTGCAGAATCTGAGCAATGTTATTGCAAAAGAGGAATTTGGTTAGAGACATAATGGATTTTAAAAATCATTAATTTTAGAAGTTGGGAAGTGGTCTTGGGCATCAGTATAGTGTTTATTTGTTGGGGGACTGGATAGCTGGAGGAAATCACAGAACAATTACATTATTAGGAAGCACTTTTCAAAAGGGGATCATTTAAAAATATTTCTTTTGGGAAAGTTAGTATATATTTTTCTCAAATATTTTAATGGTGAAATCAATTGTGCCAGTATTTTATGTTAAATGAAGAGAGAAAAAAAAAAAATTAGAATTAAAATGGTAAAATTTCAGTTGGAGCCTAAATAAAAGTCTCAAGCCTTCATTCATAAGGAGTGATTAACAATGTCTTTGTAATGCAGATTTACTTACTGTGAGGTTTCATTTGATAAATTGAATTGTTCAGAAGATATTCAAAGCAGCACCGAAAAGCAACACTATCTTCATGGACATAGTATCAACAATTACAGTCCTGTTATATTCGTTGCAATGTAGCCATGTAAAGTGGACAGTATAGAGTTTTGTAGGTCAACATGGATCAGGTTTTCACGCATGAACTGAAGGAGGATGATTGTGTTGCTCTTAATACATAGATATGTTCAAGTTCTAATTGAAATGTGCCTTGCATGCCTGTTTCTTTCCTCTTAGGAAATTAAACTGTGGTATGTTCTAGTGGAAGTGCTATGATGTAACATGTCTACAGGGAGGCTGAAAGAAGTCATTGTGGTTTTTTGTTGTAACAAGCACTGCAAGAGGTTATCATTTATCTCTTGTTATAAAGCACAGACAGACTATTTCATCTTAAGAAGGCGGAATGTTCAAGGGAGCAGCTAATGGTACGAGGGTTTTTTGAAACTCTCTTCACTTCACAACGTTTTGGTGTGAAGGAGATAACTTTCCTTCAATGGCTGAAATACCTGGTACGTGACAGGCCCTGGTGCCTGGTTTTCAAATCTGCTCTTACAATAAACTTGCAGAGGACATGCAGTCAGACAGCTTCTCAGTTCCAGGTTCTTTGCTTAGCAAACAAACAGCTGTGCGCACTTTTGCTATTTAAACAAGACAGCTTCATCTCAAATGCATGTACAATCCCCATTAAAGTCAAGGAGAGCAGGACATGTCTGAAAACAGGATTTTTCTTTTACTTTCCTTTGGCCTTCTGATAAACACACCGGGAGAATGAACAGCATCTTGTTCGGGAAGTTCAGTATTTCAAAGCATTTCAAAGGGAATAGTGAATAATGAGTAACGAGACAGGATTGAAAACAGGAGAAAGTAAAGACAGATAACAGGAAAAAACTGTTACAGCATTATTGGAGAGTGGAGAACGAAGGGTTCTGCTAACATCCTCCCATGAGGTACTCATGTCCTGGTCATACCATACAGACATGAACGCTGCTCTGTCCAGCCCTGCTTGGAGCATGGGAGTCATTCTCCTCCTTCCCCCTCTGACGAGGCCAAGGTCTCTTGAAATGTCTCCTCTCCATCGGCTCTTTCAACATATTTTAATCAGTTTGAAAGTCTTCCAGGTTTGAAAGTCTAGAATAGAGCCGTATTCTAGAAAAATGCAGAATAGTAATAGGAAGGACCTCATGTGATCTATCCCCATTTTTCAAGGTAGGGCAATCCTATTCATATCACTGTTAATGATTCTCTGATTTGTTCTTAAAGACCTGACAGCTTCTGCAGGTAATCTACTCAAGGATTTCACTAATCTTTCTAACGTTAATTTCCTTAACGTTTAATCTACATGTTGCTGCAGTTTTAAGTCCATTGCTCCTACCAGGCCATAGGTATGAAAAATAGATTATTTTTATCATCATCCTTTCAGGTTGTAGGAGATTTATCGGTGCCTTCTTTCTGGTTTCTTTAAGCTAAGCAACCCCAATTCTCTCAGAGAATTGACATCCCTTGAACTTTCTCCACATATTTCTTGACAAAATGCTCCTAAAACTTGACACAGTGTTCCAGGTGAATCTATACCAGCGCTGTGTGGGAAAATTATTTCATGTGATTTTCTGGTTGCAATCTATCTCATGCTAAAATTTCTGGGGGTTTGAAACAGCTTGGCTTTGCTGATTTATGATCAGTTTGTCTCAGCTTTCAGAGCTTTTTAAAGATGCTCCAATATTAGCAGCCTAAACTTGAAAACAGACCTCGGCCATTAAAACTATTATGAAGTAATAATGCAGGGAACTTTTGGAATAAATACATGCTTATTTCTTATTTAGTGTTGGAGTCCTTAAAATTAATCTTTTTGAACATCTCATTTCCATCAGAGGTAAGAAACTCTATTATTTTGTAAATACCTGCTGAAATTATCAAAGATTATCACCATTCTCAAAAGATGAGGGCTTCTGAGAGAGCACATAAAAAAATCTTATAACTGGCAATAAAACTGTGAGATTTGATAGCACCAGGCTTCAGGAGATCACCAATGAGAACAGATTGCTAAAATCATCTCAGGGTGGTTTTACAAAGCACTAAACTAGTGAAAATGGATCATGATTTTATCTTGGGATCCCAAAATCGAGTTTCCAATTCCCAGTTTTTTTGGCTGTGACCTTGGCTGTGTGGTTGACATTCTACAACTGCTTCCCTTAGTCTGATCTGAAAGAGTTCATAGCTAAATAGACAATCCCCTACTGCGAATTTACGGCATCCCATGCCATTGACCCCAATCTTATATTGCAATGTTAAAAACTGAAGGGACATACCTGGATATTGAAAAATGTTCATCATAACCTCTGTTGATTATCAGAGGAATAATAAAAAATGGGCTGGAGATTGAGAAGGAAAATATATAATTTGTGGAGTGGTGAGAGCAATACTGATGGGAAAACTGGGAAAAAATTTGAAATACTGTGATAGGAGGAGGTACCAACGGAGAAGAGTGCAAAAGAATATATCATCTCCTTCATTACCCAGCAGAAAAAAAAAAAAATCCCCCCAAATCACACACACAGTAGTTTGTATATATCTGGGTGAAGAGGATGTATCTGGATTTTAGCAAAAACATTTTGTTCAGATGAGGAGCTGTAAAAGTAAAGTCAGTCTTTTACTGCAGTATTGAGTCTTTTACTCAACCAGCCCTTCTAATTGCAGAGAAATCTCAGCCCAGAGAATCAGAGGTGAGGGAAAAGAAACCTTTAAAAACAGAAGACAAACTGCACCATCATAACTCTGCTGCAAATAATTCACAAGTACGGAAGTAGATCTCTGCATATTAACAACAGAAAACAGATAAGAGCACTGATGTTGACCTACATGACAGGTAAACCTCAATCTCATCTTCCTCATAGAGGAAGAGCACCAAAAGCCAGCTGGAACCAGGGCAGTCTCAGTCTGACCCCCTGAGCACAGTCTGTGGGACTTCATCACGTGCCTCCAACCCATGACTTCTGGTTCTTGCACAACCTGGCTCTCAGCTTGGTTTTTGATGTTTTTCTCTGGTTGCCTGCAGGGCCTTGGACTTCACGTGTCCCTGATTTCCTCTGCCTTTCAGGGAGTCTCCCCAGTTCTGCACTCTTGAGTGAAAGCTAGTAAGACCCACTGGTCTGGCTGTCAACCAGCATGAATCAGCAGCAGCTTTATGTAATGTCCTAGCACCAGACAACTTGGCACTGTTATAGGTGATTTTTCCTGTAATAAAACTAGGTTTATAATATTCCATGCTATACAATATATACTGATTATTAACTTACAATATTTTTCCACTGTAAACTACTTTTTTTTTTGAAAAAAATATCAGTCTTGCCTATTAAGCTACAATGAGAATAGACTGTCTTTTCTATGTGTGTGGAGATGAAATGATTGCACTTTTCTTAGCAGTCCTGTCACAGCAGCTAAAAAGCTGAGATGATGGGTAATTGTGAAATTTATGTACCTTTCCTGGGGGGTACTATAGGCCTTTTTGCTGGTGAGGCACCACTTCCACTTGATGACAGGAATACTGACAGATACAGCTCTATTTCTGTTTTTAAATAGACTATTTATGGAATATGAAAGAATTAATTTGGAAAAAAAAAGAGAAAGAAATGACTGGGCAAAGGCTGGGTGCACTGGAAAGAAAAGCTATAACCTTAGAAAGCAAATGAATATAAAATATTTTTGTCCCAATGACTAACTCACACTTTTCCTGCTTTGGAGGAGTGGTTTGACTCCAATCTTGAGGCTTGAAGAAAGCAGCATCTGAATTTGAAATGAAACGGTAATGATTTGGGGCGTGTGTGTGGGAGTCTTGGCTCAAAATATGTTTATCATCTTCTGTAATGGTTGTGGGTCCCCACTCTGTAAATACTTCTGTTAAAATTACATGTCACATGGGAAAATTAAATTTATGGATTAGTGCATTTTGATTTTCAGACCCAGGACGCTGTCACCCCTGTGCCTGACAATCCTGAATGCTCTCTGTTGCTTTGGGTCTCTGGTGTAGAACGTATTCATTATTGCTTCTGCAATGTAATTTACACTTACTAATTTGCTACAGATTGACCTTTTAAGACAACAGAAGATAAATAATAGGCTCAGTGAATCCCTGGAGCACCTTCGTAAAGGTTTGGCAAAATAGCCCTAGTGATCCACGTTTTTATAAGCCTTGGATTTGCATAGCATTAGGGATGATGCTGATATCCAGTAAATGATGAGCACTAAGATATCTAGCAATCAAACAGCTGAGAGGAGCACCTTTTCCCATGCACCTATATCATATGCTTAGTGATGGTAACCATATTGACAGAGGGGTGAGTACTTCTGAAATTCTTAGAAAAAGCCATTAAATAAAGAGGAACTGCCTGACTTTAGGAGCCTGCACAGCTATATATAGCAGCACAAAACTGGTCTATAATTCTAGTCAATGGCATGGCTCATTTCTAAAGTTGTACTTTCCTGGATACTCTGAATGAGAATGATGCTTCTAATAGCGATCTAACATGATAGTAAATGTCCACTTAAATAATAATTTAAGGATTTAGTACCTGGGTTTAGGAAAGTAAATCTCTCTCTGTATGAGAAAGGCCAAGTTGTGAAGGCATCTGGATCAAGCCCAAAACACTACCAAAGGGAAAAAAAATCATAGGGTGGTAAAAAGCTCTTTAAACAGTATGGATAATAACACATATATTCTTGTAATGAGGAAGGAGAATAAAACGTTAATTCACCCAAGATTTAATAGATTTATTACTAGAGTGAAGCAGATTTGAGAGCTTTGAGACTTATTAAGGAAACCCTGAAACTCTCTAGATGGGTTTGGAAGGGTTTATTCTGAACTAGATTTTGACTGTGAATGTGCCACGGGTATCAGAACAACTCACGGCTCTTTCCATGGCCTCAATGTGCAGTGCTGTGCTCTGGTGAGGTGTCACAAGTATGGGTGGCATGGGAAACACCCAAGCAATACCCTTATTGTATGGAAAACTCTATAGGCATTTTCTGTACACCTGAAAAAAGCCCAGGTGAGAAACAATCTTTAGCTATTGCTTGTGTTTTATTTCCCTTGTCATCAAATTGTTCTCTAATTTTCGATAACGGGAGGTGCTATAGGACAGTGAAAGTTAGTCAATGTACATGCTGTCTTTGGAAATATATATACATAGCAGTGTACCACTAATCATTATACCACTGATTACAGTGATAGCATGAAAATCACAGAGCCATGAAATTTCTCAGTGTTGAAAGATGTGGGTTTTAAAAACAGGGTCATGGCAGCCCTACCTATACTCAAGCAACCCTATACCCAAGCAGCCCAAGTGGCCCACAAAAACACCATACACTGTCTTGTGCAGAAGATTGCTTTTGCCTGGGTCAAAAGTGGTGGAAAACTGAGGCTGTGGAAAGAATTGTTATACTTGGAAGATACTTCAGAAAAGACTGTCTATTTGAAATAAAAGGAAAAAAGTAAATAACCAAGGGAAGGAATAATCAATGGGGAATTCATGTGAAAAATAGATTACATAACTGAAGGATTTGCACTCAGAAAGAAAGCTGGTGGAAAAATGGAGAAAATGGGTAAAGAGAGGTTTTGGAACCTGTATTTCCTTTTCCTTTTTCCCTTTTCCCTTTCCCCTTCCCTTTTTCCACACTTTTTCCTTTTTTTGCCATTCCCCCAACCTTTTCCTTTTCTCACCTTTTTCCTTCCCCCCCTCCCCCAATGGAGGCTTCTGAGACCATTTTTAAGGCTAAGAAAGTGAACCAAGCCCAGAGAGAGCATCAGTGACAGAGAAAATGTTATGAAGTAAAAAGCTATGATGGAAGTTACTACGAAAGGTCAGGGAAACAGACCGGAATACCTGAGTGCCACGAAACTTTTCCTTCCATGAAGGAAAAGAGGGTTGGAGGTTATAATATGATGGAGGAAAATGAATGAGACAAAAAGAGAAATGGAAGTGAAGATTTATGATGGATGGAGTTAATATCAATAAGGCACAGCGTATGTGACAGGTAGGCACACATGGCCTGCAAGAATTCCTCTCTTAGCTTCCACTTGGAAGACTAGATATACAGCTAAGAATGTTAGTAGGTAATATTAAGAATATTAAGAAACTAAGATTGGTAGGACAGAACAATCTATGGTATCAAACACTAAATTACATATCTGGTCTCAAAATATTGCCTGTTTCTTTCATGTTAATCATAGACTTTTGTAGGCATTAAACAATAGCCAGTATGAGTAAAATTATCAGGATAGGATATGAAATAATCATGTTTTAATTTTTCTTGCAAAATGTGGTCTTTAAGCAAACAAAAATTCTGAGTAGAACTAGACAACAATAATTTTCTTCTGTGAGAACATGCAGAGTAAAAAAAAATTCCACCTCAAAAGAGACTGAAAAATCAGAATCTTAACAATATCGATAAACAGATGAATCAAAGAAAATGAAACCAAACTTAAAACAGTAGAAATGGTTTGATGTCAATACATAACATTTTGTCATTTAACTTTTAACTAATTTTAAAATAAATTTTAGAACAAAAAGATATTGGTAATGATAACAAAAACACCCTTGTGCTTTGAAAACACTGAGAGAATGCAGTTGGGCAACTCCAGAACTTACTCAGCCATTCAAACTGATCAGTGAACTCCACTGCTTACTGAACAACTTGGACCGATTCACAGTCCCCAATTGTTTCTTTGGCTGCAGTTTTCCCAGTCATATAATCCTTTCTATTCATCTGCTCTCATCTCCAAAGAGAAGAGCAGGCTGAAACATCTCTTTCTGCTTTGCTTTCAGTCCTTAAGAAAATATCTTGGCTTTTTCATTCAAGGAAAAATCCCTCTGAAGAGTTTCAGTGAGTCTCAGCATGTCTGTTGCTCTCAGGGCTGGGAAGCCCCTGCAGATCTGATCTCCTCTGCTTCTTGCTCTCCTGCCCACTCCGGCTGCCTAATGTGTTTACACAGAACTTTGGGCACTTCTCTGCCACTCAGATATCTGACCCTTTTTCTTCAACTCTTGTCAACATACTTGCATTGGAAAAGCCCTGGGGTGGGGGGGACACAGTTATACTAGTGAAAAAGTAATAATGTCTTTTTTTTTGGTATAACTCATTCTACTCAAAAAAGTAATTTATGCCAGAAGAGCCTTTCCCACTTAAACAGTTTCTGTGCTCTAGACCTTTGGGGTGTAGTATGGCAGCAAACCTTTCTAGGACATGGCTTCCTTTTGTGTTTGTTGAACATCTAGCACAACGGAGCCTGAGTCTTTACTGTGGCATTTAGGTGCTGCTTTAATACTGCTAATAACAAGAGAAAGTAAGAAACAAGTAAAATAGCACACCGCAATTTGCTGAAGTAGATTTCTAAATTCCTTTTATGTTACCTGTACTAACATACTCCGTATTTATTACTAACCTTTTCCACTAAGCTCTGCAATCATTAGTCTGTCTAGCTGGTATTTATAATGGTGGGACAGACTCTCGTGCACCAAACGCATTATAACTTTCAGAGACACTTCTAACCAACAGCTAAATGTAAGCAGTAAAAGCTGACCAAGCACGTGAAAGGTTTCTATAATTGCTATAATTATAGAAGCTTTAGAATAAAACATCATTCCTCCCTGCCCCCCTTTTACCTTTGAAAATTCATTGTCAATAAAAATGAAAAGGAATTGTTCAATAGCTGGGTCACTCTCTTCAGACTTTGATGCTTTTGATTGGAAATTAAAGCCATAGTGATTACAAAGTGGATACAGTACCTAATTATTACGTTGGTTCTTGTAGTAATATAAAATAATAATAATGTACCTCATTTATATCTCTTCTTTCGTAGTATAGGATTACTGGAGCTAGGGAAACACAGCCTAGTTATAACTCTTTAAAAGTTACTGCTGGAAAAAAGCTAGAGCTGATAAAACTGAAATCCTGTCACAGCACTGAAAGAAAAGCTTTGTGAAGATGTGGGAGAGAGGAAGAAGCTTTAAGAACCTTTTATAACCACGGAGCATTTTGAGGCTTTGAGGGTCACAAAGAAAAACATTTGCAGAAGCCAAATATAAGGAGGTCCTGCTCTGTGGGGATGTAGCCCCCGGGAACAATAGCCCCTTGCCTTTCAGCCTCAGCAGGCAAATTGGGATGCAAGAGGCCATTAATTCATTGCAATATGTGGAACTTAAGTCCATTTTTCACTTTATAATATTAAAATTCATGTCACAAAGGCTGCTGGAGGATTGCAGGCTTGAAAACATGCTTTTGTCCAATGCTTTTGGCCTGCCCATAGTCATGGAGATGAAACTGCACCTGCAACAGTGTGGGGCAGGAAACGACATTGTCTTGAAGGCTCCTCTCGGGGGTGCATTGCTGCAGGTTGTGCTTCTCCAGCATAACGAGAGCTAAGGTCTGTTGGCTGATCCAGCCAGAAACACACCTCTATGCAGAGTTCTTTTTGTCAAACGGGAAAACATCCAGCACGCAGCCTGAGCCATGCAAATTCCTTCTATTCTGCTTACACAGCAAGAATCTAGGGTGAGAGTGGCAGAATTTCAGTATTTCTATGTCTTTGGTGGTCAAAAACATGGCAAAGAACCTCTAAGGATTTACAAATGCCTAAGGGAATGGGTTGTCCACTACCTGGTGAAACCAATGAGAATTAGTTGCTTAAATTCTGTCTACATCTTGAGAAGGAATCTGTAAATTCCACCTATATGCTTAGATAGCAAAACAGTATTGAAAATCCATTCCTAGTGTGTTCATACTACAGCTGTGGATCAATTATGTAGAAATGGCCAAATTTTCATCTTAAAGGGGTCGGTATCAATCTAAGTTTCAAAGCTGTTGTCAGTTTACATGGGCAGGAGAGAAAGCAGAATTTCACCAACATTACGTCATACATAAATAAAACAAATAAAGCAAACCATATACAAGGAGAAGAAATCTAATAAGAAATAGATATTAAGAAATATCTAATCAAAATATATCCACAATGCTATAGACAGGAGACTTCTGAAAAACGTTAAAAAATATGGGAGCCAACTTTATTGCTATTTAACATGTCATCACCAGAATGAACAGCCTGCTGGGACAACAGACATTTTTCATGATGCTTAGGACGCAATAGTTCCTGTCTTATGATGTTATGCAAAGAGTGAGTTTAGCAATTATGTTTTAAACATACAGCATAAAAATGTAGAAGGGATGCCACTGGTACCACTGTCAGCAGTAGTGTCACAAAAACACGCAAAACTGGGAGACATTTTGAATCTGTGGAGCCACAAAAGTAGTAGCTCTGTTTTTGTGTGTAGTCTTTGCATGTGTCTGTACTCCTCTCTTCTAAGAAGTGATCTGTTGTTCAGGCAATTAGCCTGCCTCTTCAAGCCAGGCAAAGAAATCCCAGCCATTTCACTGCCTTAGAAATCTCCTTTAACCATAAAGAAGTGTAGTAGCAACACGGCAACGAGATGGTTGCAAGTGGAATGTAATCAAGTGACATGACTAATGATGCAGAGCATGTCTGTGGCCACAAGGCCATCTTTTAAAAATGATTAGCTACTCTGTTCTATTCTATTTGTTTCTTACATTGCAGCTGTCAACTTTGCATCAGAGCCCTAGTGATTTCCATGACAGATAGTCTGTGCAACACCAAAAGACTTGCTTTTTATGAAGTCTCTAATGCATTCTTGCACATTTTATTCTGTCTCCAGGGTAGTATATTTGTCAGCTTTATCCTGCAATCATTCAGTAGGTAATTATTACCCTAGAACGATGAACAACTCATCCAGCAACACTCAGAAGTTTGCTGATGGTAACAGAGAGTTTTGTTAGCCTTTATTGTACTTACCTGAAGGTGCCTACTGAGCCTTTGAGCTGTGGTGCTTTTTCGATGCCTTATAATTATAATGGCATGTGAGAGAACAGAAATATTCCTCCTCTGGACATTTTTTTAAAAGTCTTTAATAGCGTAGGTATTGATTACAGCTTTTTCCAGCTTTCAGAAGGAACTATTTATTGCTCCATGAGTTGAATGATCTCAGCTGACCTGCCGAGTCAAAAGCTTTCATGTAGTCGATATGGTATATCTAATGTCTCTGGTTTGGGTCCTCTGTCAACTCTATAATTGTCTTTCAGCTGAAAGATTCCATCCTATATTGCTTAACCCAGTGTGTTCTGGTACCATTTCACTAGCTGTGATTATTCTCTTCTCCTGACCCATAGCAGTACTTTGCTTGCAGGACAAATGAATAGGACTTTTAGGGTTAATGATAAGTGAGCAACTTCTGCTAGCTTTTTTCTCCATTGCCTGCTTTCACAACCATAGACCAACAAGCCTTATTAAAAATATTATGATGTTCAATCATCATTTTGTCTGGTCATTGTGTCTCATTGGCCTGCTTACAGGACATCTCATCCTGGTGATAATGTTCCTTCTTTTAAAGCAGTTTCTTTTAGAGGAATTTAGTTTGGCCACTGTGATAGCTGCTAGCTGTAATTCAGAATTCTTTCCACATTTTGAAGGCAGACATACCAGTTTCCTTATTACATAGTTCTTTAGCTCTGCATGCTTTTGGTATGTTCAGCCAGAACCTGCTCGGGTGAGACTGGCATCCTCCTGGACTATTATTGTCAATGATAAATTTAAGTGGCTCAGACTTCCCCCTTGTCCGGCAAATTTTAAAAATTCATTCAATTTACATTTATCAAAGAAAAGGTTCAGAGGTAACCTGATTGCAGTCTGTAAGTACTTTGACAGGGAGGAAGCTGATGAAAGTGTAGGAATCTTGAATTGATCAGAGAAGGGCATTGAGTGGTTGAAAGATAAAAAGGTTCAGGCTAAAAAATGAAGTGCACATTTTCCACAGTGATGATGATGAGCAACTGTGGGAATACATTACCAGCAGAATCAGTGTACTCTCCATACATGACATATTAAAATAAAATTTTTTTTTTTGAAGAACATAATATATGTCAGACATATAGATACAGAGCAAAGATTACTGCAAATTCCATGACTTGAGTTGCTTAGGAGACTAAATTGTGTACATTAATGTCTTTAAAGGCTGAAGAGCCTTCCATCAGTTTTCATCATTATAATCTGCTGGCGAGTTTCATACACAACCTTTGAGAAAAGATATAAGTCAATGAAACCAGGCCCCAAAGAGAATTGTGGTATAGACTGAACTGCCTCATTTGAATGGATTTTTCCATTCCAGAAATCAGCATTGCCAGTGTTCATTTCTGCATCAGTGGAAGATTTAGATCTGCTCTTTTGTGACTTTTGGTGAATAGGAAAATGACACTTTATGCATCTCTTCACTTAATTTTCATTATTTAATATTAAGTATTTCTTTTGTTGAATATCATAATATTTCATATTTAACACTTTTCAGTTTGTAATTTTCTTTAAATATCCTGGCTGCTGGCAACAATATTTGAAAATTACACAGGGCCTTCAAACAACTTACTACATTTACAATTACTATACTTAACCAATCATTTAAATATATTGGAGATATTTAGCTTTTCATTAATGGCTTGCAGCCAGGATTGATGCTACTTTCATTCAGTACTTCAAATGTTCTGAGGCATGTCTGCTGTAAGTCTTGTCTGGTCCAGAGTTATCACTATATCTAGATTAGTGATTTGTTTTGGAGCAATGTTATGGTTTTGAAGTGAATTCCTTGAATGTCACTATTGTGCACTGATTCCGTTTGCAGAATGGTTTTGGTGCATGCAAACTTGATTCCCTTCAAAGGAAACTAGTCCTGTATCTTTTCTTCAGATATCACCTAATGTGCTCCAACCCAGTGGAGACAGAAAGTCCAAAACAAGGATGTTTTGAAGCTATTTGAATGGCACATGCACGGTGGGAACATTTGCTCCAAGACACCACACAAAAACTGGTTTGACAGTCCACCCCAAAATGCACAGTCTGGATGCAGGGGCTTGAAAACCAATTTGTTTTGCTCTCTGGACAAATTGCTCTTGTGTTAAATTACCTGTTCATTCAGACATGCTCTCTGATTACTGTATTGTAGACTTGCTTCTGATTCCGGTGCTGTCAGTGAGAGCATGAAGCTCAGGGTTTAAAAGCTGCTTTCTGCACCCTCTTGCAGAAAACACAAATTGCCTAATTTTAAACAAGAAAGGCCACTTCTGATTGACGATGCCTTGGTTTTGGTAACCCAAACTTAGGTCGAGTCACTTCTGAAAATTCATTCTTTAAATTCAGGTAAGAGCTGAGCTGAGCTGAAGACAGAAAGAGACATACAAGACAAGTTCTACACTTTTAAGAAAACTTTGTTAAACCGATTTTAATTTAAAATCAGTTGAAGTTTCACAAAAAGAATGTTACAGTTACAATAATCTGAAATTCTCTTCTTTTCAGCATTTAAATTATGGACTGCATTTTCATTGTCCTAATATACATCATCTGTCAAGATAGCAGCTTTCAATTTGATTGTTAATTATTCTTCTTTATACATAAGGCATTTGAGCCATTTTAGAGCTTTACTCATCATTGCAATTAGATGTGGTGATTAGAATGTCTTTTATAAGCTGCTAGAATATTCTTTTAGCAGTGCTTGACTTTACATATCCATTCTTGCCTCCAAGTATTCGGCGAGTTCTCTCACTCTGCACTAAACATCTCTAGGTATGTCTCTGTTGTTTTTGTATTCAGGTGTCTCAAACTGCTCATTGATGTAGTTGTTGCCTCCTTATCGCATCTCAGCAGACAGTGCATGTGTTGATTTTCTGCTAACTATTCCTTCCTAGCTTTCTCATTTGGGGTTCTTTTCTTTCCATTTCTGAGCTTTCTTGTATGCTCTACTGACTCAACTGAAATTCAAATTTTCATTTAGGAAACTCTATTTTTTAATTTTAATTATAGTTTTTCTTCAGGAATGTTTTTACTTTTTTCTTTCCAATAATCTACCATTTCATTTTATGTCATCTTCTGTTTTTGAAAGACGGATGGTTGCTTATGGTAGCCATAAAAATTATGTAATACACTTGAGCTCATGACAACAGGCTCATATTTAGAGTGAAGTATGTTGGTTTTCTACCTCCTCAGTAATATATGTAATTAATCTGATACCTACAGTGAGATCAATCTTACTGCAGGTCTAAGCAAACTATTTGCACTGCTACTGACATGACCTCCATCAGTTTAACATCTAATTATATTATTCTTGATTTCCTCTCTCTTCAGATAATACATGGATCTTGTTCTAGACAGACACTGTTCTTTCTTAAGACTAGTTGTGATCTCAACCCCCAAACCCTGTATCCAAGCCCCCCTGTAGGGGCCAAACCCAGCTATCACTTTCCCATTTTGCCTTTTTTCCTCTATGCTCCTTTGCTCAGAATTATAGTCACTTCAGGAGGCTTGAAATTCAAAGAGGATTTAGATCTCAAAGCTTTCCTCCTTTTGAGCCAAAATCTCACTGTACCATTTCTGCAAGCTCATTATCATTAGGAGTAATTCTGTTTGGGTTTTTTTGTGTGTGATTTTTAAACAAGGGATACGTCTTACACAAAATATTTGTTTTAACAATAGAAAATCTGAAAAACTCTGAATGTATCAAACCCAACTTTGATTTCAGGATTCTGTAGCATACGTTTGTAAAGATTTGAACTCGTGAATCATCACTAAAGGGAAATAGTCACTTCCTACTGTTCCAGTTCTTTGAACAATTTGCAGGTTTCAAATCATGCACTTTATTAAGTATTGTCTTTGCCACAAACATATTTGGTTTTTTTGCTCTCTATGCCTTTCAAATACAACAGAACAAAACATAAAAATATTTTTAAAACCAGCTACAGTGTATGCCATATTTTTTACCTTCTTCTCCTTTATCAAAAGTATTTGAATAATCACTGTGCACCAGTCACAAGCTGGAAAGACTTTCATTTTCTCAGTTTTACTCTACATCCTTTAAACTGAAGCTGGTGTGAAACATCATGAGTCACCATGGTCTTCGACCCTGAGGTCTGCTGCAAATACTGGTCTCTGGGTAGTGTTTAATGTCTTGGCTATAATTTAAATAGTGGTAAATTGTCAGAAAGAGCTAACAGGGAGAATATATGTTTCACTGTGGAAGTGAAATGGGCAACACGATGCTTTTCTTTAAAGATTTTAGACCTATTAAATTTCCTGTCCCAAACTACCAAGTCAAGATAGTTCAAATCTCGTGCCTCCTGAGCATGTTGCAGATTACCATTACTTAACTACAGAGGATATTTTCTCTTTGCAACTAACTGTAGGTGCTTGTCTGCTGAGAAAATATTTCCAACATTGTGTTGAAATAGCTGGCATTCTGTTAAATGACTAAAGCATCAAGGTGTCTTGGCTAGGCAACTTTTTACAATTCAAAATAGTTTCAAGAAAGGGAGAGTGGCTAAGATTTTCAAGAAGGTTATAATGATTTGGGGTACTTCTTTGTTCCGGAGTCTATCTTGAGGATTTTTTTAAAGTCCCTGATTTTCTGAAATTTTGATGAGACATCATCTGGAAAGCATTCTCCCTGAAAATATTGCAAAGATTGGCATTCAAAACTTCAGAACACTTTAAGGTCAGCTTTGAAAATTTATTATGACATTTTCTCAAATTAGTACTTGCTTGGCTATGCTCTGGAAAAGACAGCTTTCTCAGGTCTTTTTAGTCTTCAGTCCTTCACTAGCTTGTAGGAGAGCAAACAGGGATTCAGTAAAATGTTTCTGTCACCTTCTGATCAAACGTAAAGAAGTGATCAGTGCTCAAAGGGAGACATCCACGTTATTAATGTTTCATTCTCTTTCAGTCAGATAAGCAGTGAAATCTGCCTTTCCATAGAATGCAGTTTAGCAAATGGCAATCATCATTGCATCATACAAACAATCGAGAACGATTAGAGAAAAACGCTACTAATTGGATCAATATAATCCAATTTCTCTCTCCTTAATTAGAAAGTGAACTAGATACAAATTCTTTACATCTTCTTCCAAGTAATCCTATCTTTTGTATTCAATCTTATACAATTTTAATCAACAATACTTGATATTTCTATGGAGTCTTTCAGTAAGGTTGCTAAACACCGAATGTCGTTTTTCATGTAAAATGGAAAAAAATAGGTATAATCAAAAATGGTTTTTTCCTACTATAAAAAATAGTAATTTTTGTTTTGAAATGTGTCTGAAATATTTGTTGAAAATACATATTATATGTTGTAAATTATTTCTATCCTTCAAGCTGTGCTTCAATTAAAACATGTTTTTGGTTAATATGTACTAGTGACCATGTGATTCTGCTGTAAATATTTACCAGCTGCAAAATATTAAAATGCGAATGCCACGGAGGCTATGGTGACAAAATAAAGCTCTATTCAGAGTTATGAAAGCTAATGTTAATGATGAAAGTAATGGAAGAGTTTAAAGAGATCTTACAGTTTATTTTTAAGGCATAAACAAATCTATGTGGACAGAGGATTTCGTAGCTTTCTACTACTGATTTTTTTAAACTTCCTTAAAATACCTGTGTGACTCACTCTAGTGCTTCCTATCTTCTGTGTAATTTTTCTTGGTGGATCATGTCTATTTAAACTTCAAACTTGTCGAAGTAGTAAGTTTACAACTTGGAGCTGCAAGTCTAGTAAGAGACATTTTGGCTTGCATTGTGCAAATATGCCCTTTTTCAGAGGAATGTAAACCAGCAAGTTATAATTACAGTAATTTACCTTACATCATTCCTCTCATGGAATTTGTTATTTCAGTTTTTGGATTTGTTATTTTAGTTAGATCATTTCACATTTCATTTTGAAGATGGGGAGATATGCTTATTCCACTGTGATCCATTAGGACTTAGTGCCAGCTGAGGTGCTAGGAAGCTTTCCTTTCTATCTGGGAAAAAAGTCTTGCTCTTTCTCTTTCTTTCTGTCTCTCCTCTGTTTCCTTCCCCCCGTCTCTTTCACTGCACTTGACTGCTCCATTGTTTCAGGAGAATGCAGCTGTTGCTTTTACCTTCTTTTTCTGCTTCCTGCACTTTCCTTTCAAACCACTGCTCTGTTGGAAAGAAGTTTTCTGAAGATCGAAGGTTGTCCTGACACTTCTGCCTGAAATTAAGCCAGGCCTTTCTTTCTCCAGCCATCCTCTAAGACAGCACTGTTTCTGACAATTCTGAATCACTTTTTGCACACTGCAAAAAAGAATATATTTATATTAACAGCAGCTTCATCAGACATCATCTTTCTTCCTCTGCTCTTCTCACGTGGCTCTGCAATACTGCATTTTAATAACTGTCCTTTTTGAACCCTTTCCTTATCTCCACATAGCTTTCTTCCTTCCACC
The DNA here is from genome assembly GCF_000690835.1 of Fulmarus glacialis. Classification (NCBI taxonomy): domain Eukaryota; kingdom Metazoa; phylum Chordata; class Aves; order Procellariiformes; family Procellariidae; genus Fulmarus; species Fulmarus glacialis. Next base: position 71,020 of record NW_009188041.1, read on the forward strand.
TTTCCTTTCATTACAGTGCTCCTTGATCATGAAGCAGTTTGCTTCATTTCTAGTTATTTGAGATGCCTATTTATTTTGTGTTTTAAAGAATAGCTAGGTATCTTGTTAGTGAGAGGACATGACCGCAAGGCATGCCAACACAACATGCTCAAGTCTGGTTTGTTACTGTGTCTGTGAGTTTCCGAAATCTTTTGAAACCTAGCAGAATTCTATTAACTTCACTTTTACAATAAAACTTTTTATATTCACAGAACAAATACTCCAAACAAAACCATTTATCATTTTGTTTTTCTTAAAGAAGTAATTTTTTTATATGAACAACCATAGGTCTACCATTGTCTTTAAATCAACAGGGATTACTTTACAGGCTTATGTACTGAAAGAAGAATACAATAAAACCACTGTTGGGATGAAACAAGAAGGAAAGGCATCCAACTGTATTGAATTGCTACAATAAATCTTACACCAAAATAAATAAATCATGAAATCTAGAATATGGGATTTTTAGGTAGAACTTAATTAATGCACTGCATTAAACAATAATTTTCAAGACTATTTCCTCAGCAATGGGGTACTTTAATAAATAAAGCCAACTTCCGTTCTCTTAATATTTCATATCAAGAATTATTACAGATATTTCAGATGCTAAAACTGTAATGGTTGGCTATTCTTTATTGCCAACTTTCTTCTGTATAAATAACCTGCTGCCAAGAAGCTAGAATTTCTCTGTGCCAAGTGATTTGATTTAATGTGCAGATAATCATCTGTTGATTCTTCCTAATCTAAACAGGGTGTTTTGAATAAAAGATAGAATATGGGAGGTAGGTGGTAAAGCACATGAAGCACATGAAGTTTTTACCAAATGGCAAACACTGAAAATCTAAATCAGTGACTGAAGGATAGGTTTTCAAAAGGCCATTTAAAACCAGAGTTTTGAAAGATTAACTCTCACTTTGGTGCCAAACATCCTCTATAAACAAATCACTTTAGTTTCATTTTGTATCTGCAGTGAATTTTTAAAATTATCTTAACAACTTGTTGCTCTTTTAAACAATTATGTAGCTAATAATAAACAAACATGCATTTCTTGTCATTTTGGTGGCTGGCCAATTTAACAGCTCTTTTGGTGATACTGGCTTCAGTTAATAGACTATTCTATCACGACATATTCATCACAAAGCATTTATATTATAAGAAATATTTCAGCATCCAGCTTCTCCAGAAATGGGCACATTAAAAAATTCGGCCAACGCTTTTGCTTAGTGCTGAAATATTGATGTTACTCAAGTTATGATAGGGTTCAGGAGAAAGTTCTCTGAAACTTTTAAATGGGTGATCTTTTTCCAAATAAACATATTTTAGTCTGTTAGATACCAAAGTCATAAAGTGTGGATGAGAAATTTTGTTCACATTGTATTTATTTAAATATAGGGACTATATAAACTATAGCCTCAAGCAATGAGACGGTATTTCTTCCACCAGGCTTCAGCTTATTTAATTTAACATTTCACTTCAGATTGTAAGATAGAGGTAGGTGGTGTTGGGAAGCATTCAGGATCCAGATGGATGCCTAGTGGAACCACTCTAGTCAATAACAAACTTAGTAAAAAAGATTTTCTATCAAGTTGCAGACCCTTCTGTTTCCAGTCAAGCATAGAGCCTGGGGACAAGCAGCCTGGTGGCACATACATATTCTGACTCAAGCTGCCAGCTGAAGATACCAAACTATATCTGATCCCTCTGAAGCTTAAATAGGGTTTACACTTAAAATGTCTAGAGAGTTTATTTCTGTAAATGATGTAAGTCAGGGGAAGTTGGAAGAGTTTGACTGCAATATCGATATATTTGCGTAAATTTGTACCAGTGGAGGAAGTAAATGCCCATGTTTGAAGGACTTCATTTCATGGAAGACGCAAGCCATGAGAGAAATCCTCCAGTAACATGGGTGATGTATTCTATTTGCCTTGCACATTCTATGTGATATTACACAAGGGTAACAATAATATTGTACAAAAAAGCCTTGTGCAGGCATAATGTCTATGTGAGTTCTAATTCAAAATGCTAAGTGGAGCTTGCATAGTGCAGGTGAGAAGTTTCATCATACAGGGGTACTAAGGAGTACTTACCAGTGAGCTGTATGCATCAGTAGTATAGGGTCCATTTGGGACACTAATGATTACGGTTCTCAGCCAAATATCATCTTATTTGTCCTTACTCCCTGCTTACTGCATGATATTGATATCATTGAAATTTTGCATCAACTGTAATTTCAATGGCATCTATGACAAATGGGTGTCAAACACTGGGCATCTTTCTGTAGGTAAATAAAGAAGCAGAGAATTTTTGACTCCGCGAGAGGTTGTAATTATACAGTGCATCCAAACTTTTTATTAACAATTTGATCATTTCCCCAGGGTTTTCTCTTTTTTACTTGTTCTTTTTCATAATTAAATGTGATCCCAAGAAATAAACTCAGCTTAGTATGGACAGTCAAAAAGATACAGGTCATTCTTTTTCTGGAGTAGGTGGTTGATATTTTCTTAAAGATGTCATGTTCTGGGTGATTTTTATGTACAGTATTTTGATAAACAATCTAGTATTTTATTCATTGTTTCCATGAGCACATTATTTCTGGAAGGGCAGATGTGTGGTTTGATGCTTTGCATGGTAATTAACATTGTGCTAGTGCACAGTCTTTGCTCTTGTGTTTGAAAATGTCTTCCTCTTCCCTTAATTCCACAGAATACCCTGGGCCATTGCTATAATATGCCCGCAGATTTGCTGTCATCCCTAGGAGATACATAGACAGAAAAATAAATACTTCTTTTAGTTTCTCCATTTAGGATTCATCAGGCCTCTATGGATCTTTGTTATTTCCCTCAAAGGATTTTCTGAAGAGGCATATTAACTCTATAATAAATATTAAAGGCACTTTAACTTCTGGCAATGAAAGCTTTCCTATTTTCCTATTTTAGGGTCTCTTTGGTATGCAGAAAGCGTACCTAACCATTGAGGCAACTACACTTATGCACCCAGGTCCCCTCCTTGAATGGATCCTGCCTTGGTGGATCCCGACAGCTGTGAGAACACAGATGGGAATCAGTGGAATTACAAAGAGGTCAGGAAGGTTGAGTCAACTCAGACACTTTTTTTATTTCCATTATAATGTAAAGCTTATCTAATATGAATGCAAACAACTGTGCTTCCTCACACTCTGGGGATGGGTTGCTCCTGGGAGAGAGCAGAAGATGTGTGCTAGTCGTATGATCCTGAACAGGGACCCATTGCATGAGATACTCATGCAGTGAGAAGATAGATACACTCTTCCCCAAAGAGTTCATAAACTAAAAGTTCTGCTTTTTTTTTTTTTTTAATCACAGATGGGTTCCAGAACTCAGGATTCTCCCAGACCTCTAAGGAAAGCCCTGTAATTTCTTGACTAGGACTTTTTTTCTGAAATTTTCCCTGTGCATCAGCCAAAGGAAACAATGCAGTATTGCTATGCAGGTGTGTCAGAGGAGAATACTTCCATTTCAGAATCAGATAGTACAGGTTACTGCAATCCCTAATGGCCAACTCCCAACTCGGTCATGCCTGGGCACAAGCATGCAGACAATTACATTTGTCCTTTCCTATCACCACAGCCACGATGAATGCTTAGACAGTAGGCATGAGTATCCTCAAAGTCTTTCTGCCTGGCATTTCCAGGGTAAGGCAAACAACATGGCTGCATTGCCTACTGGCATACAGCCTTCTTCATTACTCAAACAGCAGAAGAAATAAGTTAGTCTCAAACGGTTAGAAAATAATTCTTTTTGCAGAAAACAGCTCCTGGACATTGCAAATGTGCCAGCCTCAGATCCTTGCCTCCCTTCTGCATCCACCCATAAAAAGTTCAGTAAAAGAGGTGCTAAGCATGATAGACCAGGCACGACCAACCATCTTGACTCTGCAAGTCACATTTGTATACTCATTGGAAATACATCACATACCTCAGAGAAACAAGGGAAAAGAGAAGTCTTGAAACAGTTGCAAGTAATAACGCTCCCAGGTCCCTGCTTTGGGGTTTTCATTTGTCTTGCAAGCTGACCCTGCAATGCTGGTCACAACCGGTCTGCTGGTTGACACGCTTTCCACTGCTAGACATTCAGGTTACCTCACCAGCCCCTGTATCAGTACAGGCTCTGCACCTCTCAATAGCTAGACCGGCCACCCCACTTTAAGTCGAGGGCAGACCGTGGAGCTGGCCAGCCATACATTTGTATGGTGTCCACACTTAAAGAACTGGGATATCTATTTTATCTCCCTCACATTTTTGCCCTTTGCTCTACCAGAGCAAAAATTGCTGATATGATAGAGGAGAGAGACTTTATTACCTATGATTAATATAACGTGCTCTTTATAATGATCATAAACCCTAGTTAATAGTGGAACGTAAGATAATGTAAGTAAATAAGTACTGTAAAATATGACAAATTTTACAACATGGAGTGGATTTCTATTTTCATATTTGCACAGTATGGCCTCCATACACAGTCACAGTTTCTTGACTATTCCCTTCAAATCAAGACAAATACAGCATAACAGCTGTGTTAATTACTTTTTGTCGTATAGGATAAATCGCCACTTGTTGGGAACATCTCTCAGCAGTGACTCTTTTTGAAGTACGCCAGAATTGCTTTTTGAAGGAGTCTGCTTGGATTCCTCAGAGGAGTAATGTTTTGATAAAGAGTCCTGTTCATCAGGTATGAATTCATCAAGTCACATCAAGTGTATCAACCCAGACAGCAAGGGCTATTCTCTGTTTGACCTGGCTTTACTGGTTTTCCTTCTCCAGCTCTCAGCCTTTTAGAGACTGTCTTTACATTAATATTAAAGCCTGTGAAATAACACCTGGTTAAAAACAAAATGTACCTCCTATAATACAAGCTAGCTGGGAATAAGTTTCTGAATTACCTATCTATTGAATCAGAACAGCAAATTTCGTTGATTTTATACAATGCAAGCTCTTAAAACTTTTTTTCTCTGTGAAAATGTTACGATGGGTCTGAACTACAGATTTTGTGGTCATTTCAATTATTCATGGTAGCTGAATAGATTTTGTAGGTGATTGTTTCATTTTGCTCGAGAGATAAATTGCATTGAAGGCAGTTATACAGCAGAAAGCAATGCAATGGTTTTTTGTGACTCATTTACTGCACACCTCAGGTTGTGTAATGACTCTAAGTAGCATGTATTTTGCAGGTGGACCATTGTCTGTTGCAGGAGAAAATCAGAACTTTCTGTTTGCATCTCAACAGCTCCTACAGTGGCAGAGGTGAATGGCTCATACATTTTAAGGAATAGAAGGCTTCATCTTTTATTCTAGTGTTCTCCCTTATATTTGTCCTAGTCCCCCCTTAAAACTCCAGTCTTTGAGGTTCCTAGATTTCAATAAATTCTGGATGGGAAAAAAAAACTTTTTCTTAGGTCCTAGGTAGGATTTCTAATCAAAATCAGCACAGAGGGTACAAGAGAGCAATGACACTGTTCTGTGCAGCAGTTTCCACTGTGACACAGCTGTCAGTAGCCTCATCACTAACGCAGCACCAGTTTTTTTGAAGCTTAATTGGAGTGACGATGTGCACTATTCATTATCCCACATTAGCCCATGACATTTAGCTCATCCCAAACTGAGGAATGAGGAAAAAGCAAGGGTTTGTCTTCTCATCCACCAGTAGAGTCAAGGGAGAAAAGCAGTGTAGATTTTGAGCTCATTTACAAAGCAGAACAGTGGAAAATGTGAGAAAGGAGTTAACATGACAAATTATCTGCTAGAGTTGAGGTTGGATCTTAATGTACACGTTTCCTTTCTGTTTCTGTTTCCCATGTATTTAGAAATAATCCGTTTCATATTATGTCAACAAGTGCTAAATATTTAGATGGCAAAGCTTTCCTTACATGTCAGGTTTCAAATACTTTAAAAATAAAAATGTTGGAAAGTTAGTGAAATATCCAGTTGCCATACACTACTAAATAACATCTACAGCCTTTGGGAAGTACAGTACTTTCTAAGCAAGTGGTTTTATCATGGAAACTCTCTCTTCTGCATTGATATGTCTGTCGTATTTTCACAATCAATCTAGTATATCATATCTTAGTAACGCTGCCAAAAAGGATGGTCCCATTTTACCTTTTCCCCATTCTTTTTAGTGATAATAACAGCTATATGGACACACAGAGGATCAGAGTGTAAAATGATTAATTTGAAAACCATTTTTATATTTTTGTTGCCATGGTATTTTTTGAACCAATGTTACCATGTGGCAGAAGAGAAAGTGGGGATGTGGGGGGAAACAAGTGTCAGATAGAGGAGCAAAAGCATTATAACCCTTCTGAGCAACACCACTGATTTCTATGAGACTAAGTGTTTGTGGAACAACAGTATACCATTAGGTTTGTATGAAAGTTGTTTTCTGATTATAAGAAATAGGATTTAATGTCAATTTACCCAATTTCTGTGTTATGATTCCCATTATTGCTTGTTTTATTAAATTAAATAGACTGCATAGCACACCTGAATATTGAAAATAGGACCCCGTTGCCAGCATCACATTCATTAAATATAACTCAAAGTTTTTTCTTTTCACTCATGCAGACAGTTATTGAATGTGCACTAAATGTGCTTGTATCCTCATGGCATTGCAGCAGTACTGTACTAAAGAATGATCTTTTAAATGGGGGCTAGCATGGAAGCCTCCCAGAAAGTGTAGTTATTCAGAGCTGATCTTGCAGCATTCTTACAAGGAATGAAATAAATATCTGAATATCAGATTAATAATTGCAATTCATTACCTTGTATTATTGAAAAGTTGTTTATTCAGCATTAATGTTAAAAAAAAAGAGGAAGAAATATTTTTTTATGTGAGACATTTCCCAGTCAAATAACTCACTTTGGCCCTTCACCTGGGCTTGACAGGTTGTATGTGTGCACCAGGGGAAGTTGTGAAGGGACATCAATATAATTTGAAATTAAGATTACTCAAGAGTGAATGTGCTGAAAGTCAATATATTTTTGGGTGTATCTAGTAGTAGGGGTATATTTTCTATTAATTTTCATAAAAATGCATTCCCACAAATATGTTATATACCATATAAGAAATGCTAATTTTTAGGATAAACTTGTGTTTCTTTAATATTTTTTTTCTTTTCCAAATGAACAACTGGGGTGAAAAGTAGCAGGGCTAAGGTTTGGGGCACTCATACAAAAAAAATCCTTTCTTCAGGAAAAATTCAATGTGTCTGATCATAACAAACTGAAACGTAAGGATTTGCTTAAATCCTTTCCTTAGTCAGAGACTGGATCTTAAAGCAATAATGGTTTCTTTCTTCAAGATCAAAAAGCAGTTAGACTTAAACCTGCAAAATATTACTTAGATGCCTGTCTCCCATTGAAATGAAAGGGAATTGGTGAACCAGAGGATTTGGGGTGTGAATGCTCTCATATTCAGTTAAATTTGGCTGAGGTCAGTCATTTCCCAGGAGCTCTTACAGTTCTTACCATCTTGCAAATTGTTCTGTAAGTTAATACCAACTATGTCTAGGTGTCTAAGATGTTGCATTTTAATCTATAGTTCAGTAAAGTCATAAATATAAGAGAGACCAAAAGTTCCTTCTCTGTCAAAAAGGCTGGACTACATATTATGAATAACTGGTGTTTTAGAGATTTTGATTAGTTAATGGCTGATTAATCCATAGTAATTCCATTCCTTTATGCTTGCTATGCATATATTTTTTCAATTTTTAACAAGCAGATGCCTGAGTTTTATGAGACATTTTTCATTTAAGTGTCATTTGTTATGAAGAGAATCAGTCTCCAAAAATCACATTACAAGTGATCCAACTATGTGAAATTAGAAATCCTGTTTAAGTCAGTTGTCCAGTTCTCCTCTATCACCAACACGGAGACACTACCCCATCTCCAGAAAGCAATTCCACCCTAAGCTGAGAAAAGTCTTATCCAGGCATGGAGAAGTCCCTCCTTCCCTCCAATGACTATAGAGGAAGACAAAATGGCCATTGTAGACACCTATATTTTGTACGGTTAAATTAAATAAGTTTAATTCTATCCATAGAATTAAATAGAATTCTATGGATAGAATTCCTTCTGGAACTCTTTGAAAGGACCGGGAAATAATGAATAGTAAATGATGTGTATTAATTACTTATAAAATTGAGAAGTATATTTTAACTTATGGTGATTTGCACATCTTTTTCACAAACATTTGTTGCCTGTCATGTACAAAGTGTTATGTTCATGTTATACTGAGTTTAGCCTTTTTGTTCCCCCAAAAAAACATTAAAGAATGTGCTTCATTTTTTATTTCTATCATTTGACATGCTCTGCCATAAATCCTGGGTTTCTGGGTGTGCAGTAAAACCAGTATTTTTGTAAAAGGTAATATATGGAGCCCTCCAGGGGTGTGTTGCTAAGCAAACCAACCATAAATGCTGAGTTCAGTAAATCATATCCCATCACATATAATGTCTCTTACCATCCCTTATCATACCCTGCTTTAGCTTAGACCCAAATCCTAGATGATGCTGGCTGCACAAGCTGAGTTCAAATATTGATGATATGACTTCTTCTAGAATATGTTCCTTGAATCGCAGGGCTCATGGAGGTACTTTTAATCATTCCTGTTGAAGCTGGCCCAGTTTGCGTGGAGTCGTTCTCTATTCACTGACCTGGAGAAAGAGAGATTGATTGGGCATGTCTATGGTTAGGGCACTTGGGTTAGAGACAGTAATACAGCTTTCCCGGCACATCCTCTCCTAACTAGCTAGTATAGGACAGCTCAGTACTCTTCCACATGTTGGCTGATGTTTGAATAAAAGAGGAAACCACCTCCTTTTTTTTTTTTTCCTTCAGTTTTGTGCAGGGCCTAACCTTGCTGACCAGCGCTCTCAGATCTCTTCCCCGACAAGGCGCAAGGTCTGAATCACACAATTGTAATATGCACCCTAGGGCCAAAGGGATAAGCTTTCTGGAGTATTTTATCATCTGTGTGTGGCTTCCTTGCCCAACAGACCTTTCCGGAGGCATAACTCCAGTAAACGAGCAGCGCCTGTTGAGTCCTGCTCCATGACTGGACAGGGCAGCTGCACAACTCTCCGCCAAGCTGCTGTATGGTGTCATGCCTTGTTGCTGCCTTGCAAACAAGAGGAAGGTAGATCTTGTTGCAGGAAAGCATGAAACAGGAGGCAAACTTTAATGGGTTTCACTCTCAGTATGAAAAGCACAAAAGAGCTGCCTTACATACTAACATAACTGAGCCGCTGAAAATTTGAGCAACTCCTCAATGATTAGATAGCTAGGGGATAAGGTTCAGCAACTGAAGGGCACAAATTTATGACTAACTCTGTGCGTCTGAGGAGACCTCAGCAGGGGGAAGACCTTGAAGAAAGTGCCATCTAAACTATTCTTAAAGTATAGCACTGATAAAATTTAGCCAAGAAACACAGGCTGCATCTCTGTTTGCAGAGTGCCACACACACATTTATAATCTGGTATAAATAAAAGATAACATTGAGTAATGACAGCAGGCAAGGCTACAGCAGTTGTGGTGGCTCAGCCATGAAAATTTGATAGTGCCAATAAAATAATAAGAAAACCATAATTAGGTTAAAGGCTTTCCCATGTAACTCATTTTCTAACTCTTGTATAATAGTCTTTTGGGCTACATCTTCTGAGATTCCTTTTGGAAAGCAAATTTCTACTGATTATATCTTTTTTTTCAGTGTTCTGGTTTTATTGTGCCTAAATTTGTTTTCCTTCACTTTGCTTTATAGTGAATGAAAAATACTCGCTTAGAAATCAAGATACATATAATAGGATTTCAGTAAAAAGCTAGACCAGAATCAGAAAGTACTTAAATAGAGTAAATATGCTCTTTACAAGACCTATGTGCCGGTGGATATTGTAAACGCAGAGAAGCCATACACACACAGAGGAGTGTTTTTAAGTGGAAATCTTAAATGGAGGGTATCTTAGGTAGGTATCTTAGGTCCCACGTACAATCCTGCTTTTTCCTGTCCTTGTCAGAATGTGAAAGTTTATGGGTAAATGAGGCATTAAATGCATATGGATGGGCAGGTTTCACACCCAGAACAACATTTTTTTTCCAAAAGGTAAGCTAGGGCACAATTCTAGCTATAATTTACTGCTGGTGTTAGTTTGTCTTGACTTTTTGTAATAAGTATTAGTTGATAATGGAAATACCTTTCTGCTGTTCCTTAATTTGTATTGATATTTTTACCCCAGCATTTTGTACAGTCCTGTTCAGAAAACGGTACTATTAGATTCTCCTTGGTGGAGGTAGGAAGACTCAGATCAATTCTCACCGGGTTTTGTGATTATGGCAGGCACAGACAAACAGTGCTTATATCTGTGTCAGGTAATTAGAATTAAGCATTCAAGGTGAACACAAGCTGATGAATATAAACTCTGTTAAAACTGGGAGCACAACCTGTAAACCGAGTGGCTTTGTGTCCATAGATTCAGCCAGAGCTGTGAGAAAGGCTTTTTCTGCAGAACTCTCCAGGTGGCAGTGGGTTTTCACCCACCCTCATCTTTGTGTGCACCCAAATGATCAAAGCCCACCTGAAAGAAAGAGAATGAAAGTGCTCACCACGGATTCACATATCGCATTTTGTCATTCTGGACAATATATGTTAAAATTGCTCTCTGTTCACTCAAACTTTGTCCACAACCATCCCCAAACTAGGTGAACTGAAGATATGGTGGGCAAGGAACAGTGGGTGATGGCCACAGTGCGGTGTTACCAATTCTACCACTACTGTGGTGAAACACAACGGAAATAATGGAAGAAATCTTTGTCTCTCTCTGTATGACCAGGTAAGAGAGCTTGGTGCTACTATATGCTACAATGTGCATGATGTGAAATAATATATTAAGGGATCTCTCAAAGTTGCAACACTCCACTTCTCTCTCAATCCTGTGCATAGGGTGAAGAAGAGAACTGAATGAGAAGGTTGAAAGGAGACAGTTAAAGCACTGGTTAACAAGACTGTCAGCTATCACTCCTTTTATTCTCTGAATAAAGCTGCAAAAAAAGAAACAAAATTAATTACAAAAGCAGATTTGGGTCATTTGCCCATTAGCTTTTAGGGCAAGTAATGCTCTTTAAAATAATTATGAGATAGATAGATTACTGAGGTTAAAGAAAGCAATGAAGAAGCAAAGGAGAATCACATCCCATTTTACCAAAGCACGGGGGCAATTTAGGGGACTGCTAAGAACAGCATTGATGCTAGCGTGGCCTAGACTGTGATCAGTGAAAGGTAAGTCCTGTAACAGTTGCTGGGGTAATGACTTATCTCCTCATATTGTTAAAAAGACTAAACCTGACCCTTCAGGTACAAAGCACATCTCTCCTACACTTGAGCTAATGCAGAGTCTGTTAGCAGCTGTAGTAGGTGGTGAAGTATCTCTGTGTGTTCCAGGCACTGGGGAGGGAGCAAAGCATGCAGCTATTGATTTATTTTACAGCATAAAGCTGGTAGGAGTGCAAGCTAGTCCATGTTCCTATTTTGCATGGTGAAGGTTGGCCTTCAGAGACCATTGGTAGAACTGGGACATCATTCAGGTCTTGGGGCACACATCGACACCAAGAAGGTGTCGGCCACGGGAGCAGCTCTGCATCAGGGCCGTGTTTTGGGGGAATACGTCAGAGTGGGCTTACGCAGGGATGGAGGGCTGTCTTGGACGGAAACCTCTCTCCTGCTACACACAGGTTTGAGAAGGGCTGAATTTAAAGCTGGCAGGCAAACACTGGCTATACTATTACTTCAGTTCTCTCCAGGTCCTCACTTCTCTTGACTACCTGAAATTAGCTGAGGTTAAACACTTACCACTTTTAATGATACAAATCACATTCACTGGCCTCTAAGAAAAATCGAAACTTGTGAATTATACACATAGCAATTCTTCTGTCAAACAATCTTACCTTCAGATGACAAACTCTCCATTTCTGCAGTGTGGCAGATTAGATGTTATTAAGGTTTTGTGGAATAGTTCATGGAGCACATTGATTTTAATAAAATACATATTGATTACAATAAAATGTCAGTCTTTCTGCTTTGAACATAATATCTAGCTGTCATTAAATAATGTTAAAATTTTATTAAATCAATATTACTTGCTCCCTTTAATTAAGAAGAGATTGTCTTTGACCTTATTTGTGCTGCTTGAATGAAACTCCACTCAGAGTCAGCAGAAGGCTGGTCTCTTTTAAAGAAGAACACTATTAATATTAATGTATGCACAAATTCATATTTCATAAGTGGACAAAGCAGCACATATATCAAGTCAGTTTAAACTTTTATTCATTAGAAAGAAGGGTATTATTAAAAGCAATATTTTGAGCTTTTCTGGAGATCCTCAGCATCTCACAATATCAGATCTGTGAGAATACAGCAGTCCCATAAAAGATGGAAAACAACTCTACAGCTGGAGTACAGAATGGTTAAAATTGGAGAGAGGTAACAAGATTTAAAATGGCTACAGTTGGGCTACCCCCAAATCCTTACAAGTTTTAAATGGCTAAACCCTAGAAGAAACACAAGGATAAAAATGTATTCTCTAGGACAGCAAAACTGAATGCCTAAAAATCTGTAGGCAACGGGATGCCATTAAGGAAAAAAATGAATCTCAAAGGTAGAAGAATTGTTTATTCACTGAGCAACTGAATTATACTAAAATAAAAAAAAGAAGTACTTGTAAGATAAAGGGACATCAATTTGCCTCACTCCAAAATACCCTCACAGTTATAATTTCACGTGTTTACAGGATATTTATGACCATTAGTTTCTGAACACACTGGTGAGCTGGTTTGATCAGATGGTGCCTACAGGAAAAGAAGTACCAGCACAGCCAGCGTGTCTGATCCAGAGGCAGCTTCTATTCACAAATGTTTGTCAGTGCCGTTTGACCACACACCGTCCCACAGCAGCTCCTCTGTTAACTTGGGGAAGGAATGAGAGGTACAGCAAAGGGTAAAATTATACGCTGGATATTTGGCTTATGCCTTGTAAGTAGGATGTCTGCTGTCCTTATTGGTAACCTGATGGCTTGTTTGAGAGTTTTATTATTCATATATACAAGTAATGCTTGGGTAGTTATGATTATTAATGTATATAATTAGTGGTTTTCGTAGTTGTCCAGCCTTGAAAAATTACATATACCAGAAAAACAGAAGTCTTTTTAAAGCCTACAGTTGTTACCCAAAGACCTTGGGCAGACAGATGACACTGTCTTCATCTAACAAAATGCCCATTTTGTATTCTCCTGTATAATCTAATAATTAAAACACACAATTAGACCCATTATAGCAGCCTAATTTATAATATTTTCAGCTCAGTCAGAACTCTGCCTGGAATGTATTTCCTTTCAAGTTTAAATGAGCAGAAACTGAGTATTTTAACTGAATAACCGCATGAAGAAAAACAATTATATCTTTGCTTTAGTTAATTTTTCTCTCATAAAGAGGTATTTACTTAATCATGAAGAGTGAAATTAATACAGGGCTGGGAGTTCAAACATAACAAAGTGGCTGAAAACCAGCTTCACGTGTTTCACTGAGCTGTTCTAAATGTCATGTACTACGACACAAAAAGTTGGAGAAGGAAACAGCAACGAGGTAGCAAAATGTCAGTCAGCTAGAGGCAAAAACATCATAGGACTTCTGGAAACTTATAATTAACATAATTATCCTACATAAAGCCACTTTGTTTAGGCACTATCTTGCTCTGTCCACCTGCAGTGGATCCCTTCTTCTGTCTGAGTATCTTCTCAGCTTCTTATTCACTCTGTAATGCCCCTCGGTTACGTTGGGGAGCTGCAGGCTCGGACATCTGCACACACTAATATAATTTATTATTATTACATATAATTGTAATAATATACTTACTGGAGGAAAGAACAGTTGTTAGGGGAGGAGAGGAAAAGTTATTTTTCCAAAGAAGAGGCCTGAGAGAAGGAGAAAGAGAAGTGAAGAGTAGTAAACAGTGGTCTCACGCACCACCACGTGAGCAGCAGTAGGTAAGTTATGTAGCTCTCTGAGCAAGGGACACAAAGCATGAAACCAAAATGACTCAAAGAGAAGTGATGAGGAGTATTTAGGATGGTAGGGAAGGAAGATGATTTAGGAGCAAAGTCATGGTTTAACAGGGGTGGGGAAGAGGTGAGAAGCAATGGGAAGGTAATAAACACTCCAGAGTTAGGGAGCCAAGGTACAACTGTATAGATGGCAACAAGTGATTTTTTTTTTTTTTTTCCCTGTTTAGTTTGATTTCAAGGTTGAGTTTTCATGCATTTTTTAATAACCAGTGTTGAGATGTTGTCCAGGCTGACGTAAGCCTGTAATAGTATCTCCACTTGGCACACTGGGGTAGTTTAGGAGACAGGACCTCTGTTATTCAGGGAGTAGAAAGGGTGATGTAATAGCAACCAAACTCCTGCAACAGCTCATGCTGAGTCTCACAAGTGTCACAGGTGGATCCATTCAGCTACCATGTGCATCAAAGTGGGAAAGATCTACCCCCCCTGCTTCAGTCCCAATACCTGGAGGCACTTTCAGTGTCTAACCTCCATGTCCTGACCATTGTGCAGCACCTGACTGACATTTTCCCACAGCTTCAGTCAAGGCCTACGTGTATGAAGTGACAAGCGACAGAGAGGGTTTGTGAGTAGCGGGGTGCAGATCCAACCCTTCTTCATCGCAGCCCGCCTGGGCTGTGAGTCTGGTGCTGCGTGTTCTGCTGAGGGTTAATCCCTCCAGCCCAGCTCCACACAGGCAGAGCGGCTCAGCACGTGCAGAGGGCTTTAGGCTCAACGATGTAGCTTTTGGGGCACGTAATTCTCTGCAAACACCAGGGTGAGATAGAGTGAATTGTGAGCGTGGGAGCGGTCTGTGAATTTTCAGAACAGGTAGGCGATCCATAAACAGGAGACAAAATGCACAATAAACACTTTTTTTAGATGCAGGGATATTGAGTGGGATATGGCTGTGATCACATGAAATTTAAAATGCTAAATCAAATGCATCCAGGTATATTTAGAAAAAAATTGCAAGGAAAATAGCTTGTTTTCTCAGATGGAAGGCATCAAGTTGGCCTGTTTGTATCAGCTGCAGTTCTGTACTTGGTTACTCAGCCTACAAGCATCAATAATTATATGTTCTCTAGAAAGGACATAATGACATCTATTACCTTTGATAATTCCCAACATCAAGGTTTTCACTTTCTCAAATAAAAGCACTAGGAGTTTGAATTAAAACCCCTCAAAGTTGTCACCAAACTCACTCACAAGTTACCTTACTACCAGACCTTTCCCTTCCCCCTTCCAGTAGTGTTCATCATGAAACCTTCAATTTTACTGGGGGTTTGAAGTGCTTTTGTGAAACCAGACGTGAGTACGGAGGTACTCTATTTATGCGCAGTGTTGAGGCAATGAGGTAGTTGCAGCAATTCAGCATAAAGGGTTTATATGACAGTGTAGAAGGGCTGTGCTTGAACAAGCTCACTGCTATCACTGTGTTCAGTGGAATATTTGATGGAGTTACCTTTTGTGTTAAAGCTCTAGAAGAATGACTTTTTGAGACTTGAGTGCAGTTGTTGCATAAGTGGCACCGAGCTGATGAGGTCTGTGTTATCCAACCTTTTTGTGGTCTATATTTAAATTGATTTCTCTCTACAGTTCTAGTCTGGGCTGCTGCTTTCATGCATTTTTTTCCCCCTTTGAAATCTCAAAGCAGCTTGGTGAAAGAGATTTGCAGTCCTGGCTTTCACCACACTGGCTGCACAGAAAGCTTAGGTTGAGTTTTAGTGTTGAAACTTCCTTGTCTTTTAAAATAGATTAAGTAGCCTTGAGAGAGGCAATTTGCTTCAAGTGCGGGAAGCAGGGATCATAATGAGGAGGACTGGACCAGATCTTGAAAGAATAAGAGAAAGAAACTGCAACTAAACTTCAGAGGAAGAAAGAGCAAATCTTATTTGGCAAGTGGTGCTATGATAAGGGTGTGGGGAACAGCAGAGAAGAGGGAAGTCAAGGCCTTCCTCCCAACCTGTAAAGCTGCTGAATTTGCATCGCTGGCTTATTGCCAGCATTCGCACAGAGGCGTGCAGCAGGGGCAGGAATTGAAGGGACTCTGAGTCCCCAGAAACTGCCTTGTGTTCCCTTATGGTTTCCTTCATGCCCTTCAGCAAATCATGTCACCCCCATTTGCCTCAGTTTCCCCCTCTTTAACCGACTTTCTGTTTGGTAATAAATGAGCTAAAGCTGTCAAGTATGTTGAATATGCAGCACAAGCGTCAGGTGGAAGGGAAGGAGCTTATTTCCAAACATATTTTACAGTTTATGTGAAATGACTCTTACCATATAATCTTGTTGATTGCCAGGCATTGAAACAGTGCAATTTTCCTTTAAACTGTGAGATCTGAATGGAGTCGCTGAGGACTCAGCAATTTTAGATTTCTTTTCATAATCTACTTATGCTCATTTCTGCTAGCCACTGCTATCTGTGGAAAATCTAGCTGGCTTTCTCCCTGGGTTAGTGCAGTCTGCAATAAACAGTTTCATCACCACTAAAAAGTCGTATTTCCATGCAACCAAATTAACATTACAGATTAAAGATGACAGGTGTGACAGATACTTTAATTTCTGCATATTTGAAAACCTGAAGGGTTCCTGGCTTTTTTGCAAAGCAGAGCTGCTTTAGAAACAGGAACAAAAGGATTTTAATAGCATCCTGTCCTTGGAAGCTTCTGAAACTCCACTTAACAGACACACAGTTCTTGCTTTTATTTAATTGAAATTATTTGTTATTACATGATGGTATTTATTTGAACACCTCTTGCACCGAAAGAGTCCCAGCAAGACTGTACTAGCTTCTGTCCAGTAAAATAGGCTCAGCCCTGAAAAATCTAGGATACAAGAAGTCTGGAGAGCAATAGAAAAGACAAGCAATGTAAAGCAAAACAAGTCCCCACAGCTTACTGGCAATGCACAACTTGCAACATTCTCCCCGTTTCAATGCGGCTCTTATGGCAGTTTCTGAGCACATTGCAAGCGGTGTTTTAGACTGGCATTTAGAAGGAGAGTCCCCAGAGCTGGGGCAAGATATTTTCTATGTGATATCTGTGAGAAAAGTGATAGAGAATCACAGCAGCTCTCCTGCCCTCTACTCCTCACTGCGGTGCACTTGTTATTGCCAGATGCAACGTCGGAGAATTTACAGCTGCCTGACCGTGCTGAGCCTTTTACCTCATCAGGGACGGAGATGGGCATACAGTAATGTGTATTGATCCATGTCCCAAAATGTGGTTTATGTCTTACATTTCTGTGCTGAAGTATAGCAAGGGGAAAGCAGACCATTACAGCCCAGTTTCCCACGTGCAGATACAGCCGCTAAATGAGTGATGACAAGCCTTTAAGGCTGAATGGATGTAGGTGTACATACGATGATGGCTCAGACGTAGTAACTGTCCATAACTGAGTGGATGTGCACGCTTAAGCCTGCCACAAATCTAAGGTAAAATGAGTTAGCTTGAAAATCAATAAAAGATCTTAAGAGCACTCATTTGATCGCTTACGATGGCTCAGCTGACCTGGAGTACATTGTTAAGTGGCAGGATCTTGTGAACATACCTAAACTGCTCATGCTTGGGGCAGTAGTGAATGCCAAAGAGACATTCCCCTGGCCTGAGAGGTGCAAAGGCAGCCGGTGGTGCAAAGGAGGCATCGCCTCTTGGCTCGGTTGTACAAGTTATCATACGCGAGTCCTGAAGAGCACTGGGAAGAGGAGAGCTGGTTCTCGAACAGACCAAGAAGGCAGTCTCTGGGAACTTGCCTAAGATTTTTTTTTTTTTTTCCCAGAAGAAAGTCTGCTGTACTGCTGTGATTGAACAGGAGAAGCTTTTTGCACTCAGCTGGTGGGAAAGCGTAAAGTTAGAGGATTCGAAATGTGCATATAGGCTCCTTGCTCTTTTAAAAATCACTTTAATATTTTCTTCCAGCTACTAAATGTTGGTGATCATCACTGCTGTTGTTCCTTCTCCTGACAAGAGAGGACATAAGTGGCCAAACCCTAGCTCTGCAGAGAGGGAAGTGGTTGGTGACCTGACCCAAGAACTGTGCTGCATGTGCAAGAGCTAAGTATTTCATATTCTCACCACAGTTAAACAATGAAGGGAAGGGGAGTCTGTTTTCTATTGTGGAGACCAACAAAGGTCAGAGGAAGGTTAACAATGCAGAGCAGAGTCAGTCCTCCTCGCTGTGTCCATGTGTTCAGGAATGGGCTGCTACTGCCCTGGTGCACAGAAGCTGCAGCAACATCAGCACCAGTGTTTTGTCCAGTCTAACAAATCCAACTGAGGAGCAAGATTTCTTAGTAAGGGCACCATCACACAGCCTACAGTTGGCTAATTTCTGGAACAAAAGCTATATGAAGGGTCTCGGCTCAGATTTTCAAGCAGAGTTTAATATGTACCTAATATCTGAGTGCCACAGACATACTGGGACGTATGATGTATCAGCACTACAGGTGTTCCCCAGGAGTGCAATCACTGAAGTTCTTCTGAAGATTGGTTTGATGGAGTATGAAATGGTGTTTTTTCCCGCTTAACTTACAAAATACGCAAATTCTCTCTGACTCTTCCATCCCCTCCCCAAGAGATACAGTGTAAAGTAATTCTGCTGTATGATGATGATTGGGGTTTTTTAATTTTGTTCATCACTTGGGCTGTGAGAAATACCTAAACGCATCCAAATTGGGCTTTGAGGGTTTCTTTTTGCTTCCTCTCCCTCCCTGTAACAACACTAGAGAGTTCCAACTTCAGCTGTATTGGAATTTAGTAATTCTCTTAATGCTGGCAAGTATAAGGTATATTTTATGAGATATCTT
Source organism: Fulmarus glacialis (assembly GCF_000690835.1). Taxonomy (NCBI): domain Eukaryota; kingdom Metazoa; phylum Chordata; class Aves; order Procellariiformes; family Procellariidae; genus Fulmarus; species Fulmarus glacialis. Next base: position 89,982 of record NW_009188041.1, read on the forward strand.
ATGGAACTGATGGTGGGAAATAAACAATAGCAATATTAATAAAAAAAAGTGTTATCCAAGCTGAAAGTGTTGCAAGGATAAACAAATCAGTAAAAGGTGCAGTTTGCTTATGATACAGTAATTTTATGAATCATAATTTTTCAGATGAACTGAAGCTATCATCATTATCAACTAATAGCTTTAAGAATGACTTATCTAACTTGATACTGCCTATGGTATTTCTGGAGTGTGAAAGAATTTTAAATTGTCTGTAAGGAACTGATGCTGCCTAAAGGACATTAGAATAAACGAACCACAGCATTTTAAGTGTTATCCTTTCAGAAGAAAAGAAACAAACATCCTTCACAAAATGCACAAGAGTGTATGTACTCTATCACTTCTGGAGTATCTGTGCCATTCTTAGTGACTGGCATCAAATCTTCAACAGAGGGGTAGTGTTAATGCTGGATCAGATTCTCCTTTCTTGCACTAAAAACCCACCAATAATATCAAAGAGCTTGTGGCCCTGGGGCTAACTGACCTCCACTGCAAAGGAGCTGGGGGGAAGTACAGCAATATCCAAATAGATGTGAAAATAACAGAATTTTCTGAATTGTTTAATGAAAGTAAGCCAAAAGATGTCATTTAATCTCGTAACAAAATTTTTTATTTAATTTTGGATAAAGTAAAATACTTTGTTCTGCTTTTTCTTTTCTTTTCTTTTCTTTTTTTTTTTTTTAATTTTGGAGCAGCTGCTAAGTAGAAAATTTAAAGAAAAACAAGAAAGGATGTTAAGCATCCATTTAAGAAGAGTTAACCTTTTAAAAGGAGAATTAGATGTCAAAACAAAGCTGCATGGTTTAGAATGAAAAGTTGATATATTTAATTTTGAAAATGTCACCACTAATCACCTGGATCTTCCTCAAAGCCGCTCCTGTTGTCCTACACCCAGAGAAATGAACTCAAGTGGTCACACATTTTTATTCAATGTAAATCTGCTTGGTGAATTTGCTATTTGCCGAGGAAATCAAACAAACAGAAAAAAGCAAATCTCCTCCTTTTGATCACCTCTCATTCCCCTTAGCTAGGGCAGAGTTGCTAGCAATTATTCTGAGAGCAAGATAAATCAGTCACTGCAGGACTGTTGGCATTCATGGTCATCTGGCAAGATTTCTAAAGGACTGCTACTTCAGCTGGAGATTTCTGAATCCACTCAGTGCTCTGCCCCTACTGCTGCACAAGAATCATAGAATCATATAATCATTAAGG